>NC_079436.1:9661047-9961047 GCF_903798145.1 Danio aesculapii | reverse complement strand
TACTTGCATGCAATTTCAGACCAAATATTCAAAGTAACCTGGTAAAAAATATAGTGACGAGTGACCATGTCACAAGTTGTGTCACTGTTCAAAAATAAAGGAATGTGCAAATATAACACCAACTTTACCTTAATAGTGATATCGAGGTAACGTTGGATTTAAATTTGCACATTTGGATTTTCTCCATAATAATATAATTTCAGAAAAGTATTTTTTGCAAAATATTAATAGGGAAATCATATAGCATAGTGCTCATGTTGTTTTGAAGTCAAACTTAATGCAATTTCAGACCCAATATTCAAATTAGCATAGTAAACAATAATGGGAATGTTAAATTAGATTAGATTAGATTAAATTTATTGTCATTACACATGTACAAGTACAATGCAACAAAATGCCGTTTAGGTCTAACCAGCAATGCAATAGCAGCAAGTGCAGGATACAGGTATAAGTTATAAAGTGCAGTTATAGAAAAACTATTGTGATAGTTACAGAAGGAATCATCTATGAACATTATATACAGGTTGTATTAGCTATGAACAGAGATTTACAATAAATTAATATATGTATAGGTAGCTATTAATATTTAGAAGTGTGCAGATAGATAAACATAATTACAAATGTACATGTTCAAATAAGTGAATCAGTGCAATGAATATGTGCAAATTTAAATGTGCAAATGTTAAATAGTGCAGTGATTGTGAGAAGTTTAAGTTAGAGGAGAGTGGTGGGTGTGATGTGGGGCAAAAGAGTCAGTGAGGGGCAGAGTTCAAAAGGGAGACAGCTCTGGGGAAAAAGCTATTCCTCAGTCTGCTGGTTTTTGTCCGGGGGAGCCTGAAGCGGTGGTTGAGTTGGTATTGAGGTAAAGTTGGATTTATGTTTGCACATTTGGACTTTCTCCTTAATAATATAAATTCAGAAAAGTATTTTTTGTAAATTCTATATAGGAAAATCATATTAGATTAATTAACATGACAAACAAAGTACGACATTGTCCACAGTCAATTAAATAGTGCTAATGTTGTTTTAAAATCACACTTACATACTATTTTAGACCAATATAAAACCAACTTTACCTCAATTAATAGTGATATTGAGGTAAAGTTGGATTTACATTTGTACTTTCTCCTTGATATTATAATTTCAGAAATATATTCTCTGCAAACTCTAAATAAGGAAATCCTATAAGATTGACTCTTAAATGCAACCTTGTTCAGTCAATTAAATAGTGCTAATATTGTTCAAAATCACACTTACATGCTAGTTCAGACCGAATATTCAAAGTAGCGAGGTAAACAACATAGGGACCTGTGTCACAAGTTGTTACAAAAATGAACGAACTTGTGAATATAAAACCAACTTCACCTCAATTAAACAATATAGTGACCTTGTCACAAGTTGTCACTGTTCAGAAATGAATGAATGTGCGAATATAACACCAACTTTACCTAGTGATATTGAGGTATAGTTGGATTGATTCACACATTTGGACTCTCTCCTTAATAATATAATTTCAAAAAAATATTATTTGTGAATTCTAAATAGGGAAACCATATTAGATTCATTATAATTAACATGGCTATCAAAAAACGACATTGTTCAGTCAAATAAATGGATTGAGGTAAAGTTGGTTTTATATTGCACCACATTTCGTTAAGTTACAACTTTTGACAGGGTCCCTATATAAAACAACATTAACGTTAGCACTAGACTGAGAACAATGTTATACTTTGAGGTAAAGTTGGTTTTATATTCACACATACTGAGTAGTAATATAATTTAACAAAAATAGTGTAATTATATTAGCAACCAATGAGTGTCAAAGTACAACATTGTTTACAGCTAATTAAATTGTGCTAATGTTGTTTTCAAGACATACTTGCATGTGATTTTAAAGCAAATATTCAAAGCACCATGGTAAACAACATAGGGAGCGTGTCACAAGTTGTCACAGAACGAATGTGCCAATATAAAACCAGCTTTACCTCACTTGTACTTTGATAGTCATTGGCTGCTAATATGATTTTAGAATTTGTAAACAATACTTTTCTGAAATTATATTATTAAGGAGAAAGTCTGATTGCGAATATAAAACCAACTTTACCTCAATAACAAATGGTGCTAGTGTTGTTTTTAAGTCATACTTGCATACTTTCAGACCGAATATTCAAAGTAGCAAAGTAAACAATATAACGTTAGGGACCGAACGGATGTGCTAACTTAAAACCAACTTTACCTCAGTTTAGCAATAGGCTAGTTTTGATTTATCGTTGGCTTGCTCTCGACGCAGACATCACAGAAACGAAGACAACGAAAGAAACCACCAAAGGAAATGTGACATAAGTGATGCCATCAAGGAGAGTGTCACCACAGAAAATCAGTAACACAACTATAATACAAATATAATAATAAATATATTATAATGAAAAAACACATTGAGCTGAAAACCAAATGTAGCGTGAACCTTAAATCTAATTAAAACACAACATGAAAATTAAACTACTTGACATCATCAAAGGGAAGTTGGCCTAATTAAATAAGTTAAACGTATTATGTAAAGAATAAAGATTAAATCATTGTTTAGGTTTTATTTGATTGTGTCAGATTGAAATTGTTGCTAAAGTGTGCTAAGCGAGGCAGACTTTAAATGCTGAAGTCATTAGGTCCTCAATACCACTATACATATGTAACAGCACACATGCAGAACATTAATGTGTGTATGGTATTTATATACACAGATGTCGAAAAATTAGTCAGGAAAGTGAAAGAGGCGTCACATACCAACAAACTACGCTGCTCCTCGCGCGCTTTCCGCTTCGACAGCTCGGGGAAGGCGGTCGGGGGCGTCGTCACTTCCGGTTTGCGTCTGCCAATCAGGTAACTCGTAGCCCTCCCAATAAAACTCCCTAACTTTCATGAACAGGCAGGCAGCTCTCCCGCACAAAGTGAAGCTGTGGAATGACGAACGCATTTTAGTAAACAACAAATCGATTTTTTAAGAGTTAGCATAAAGTTTGTATGTTCTCCTCTTGTTGGCGTGGGTTTCTGAGGTGCTCCGATTTCCCCAACAGACCAACCACGTGCGCTATAACTTAGAGGAATTGAATAAACTAAATTGTCCGTAGTTCATGTGTGTGAATGAGTGTGTATGTTTCCCAGTACTGGGTTGCAGCTAGAAGGGTATCCGCTGCGTAAAACATAAGTTGGCGGTTCATTCCGCTGTGGAAACCGCTCATGAATGAGGGGACTAAGCCAAGAAAATGAACATAATGTTGAAAGAACATAAAACAACTAAGTTAGGTTGCCCCGCTCCTCCACCCCCCAAGAAGTTTTTTTTTTTTATGAAGAATTTGGTTGTTTCAGCGTACTTTAAATAAGTAGTTTGAACAAACAGCTAATGTCATATTTTGAGTGTTAGTCTGCCTGCCAAAAAGAACCCCACCACTAGAGGACGCCACTGACCACATTTTATATAAGTCTTCATATTGACTCGTTCATAATAATTCTTTTTTTTGACATGATACACTGCTTTGAACAAAAATGATGTGGCGCCTTCTATATAAGGTCAAAGAGAGCAAAGAGAGCCTTCAACCTATAAATCTGCATATAATAATAAGTAAAATCAGCCAGTTCCTTCCATGAGGAAAATTAACCATTTGTTTATTGCAGTAACCATACTTAAGCTATGCTTTTTGAAGCAAAACCATGGTAACTATAAAATTAACCATGGTTTTACTACAACATTTGAAGTAAAACTACTGTAATTATAAAAATAACTATTGTTTTACTGTGCCATTTGAAGTAAAGCCATAGTAACTATAAAATGAAGCATAGTTTTACTTCATTCGTTACTTTGTTCATTACTATTATTATTATTATTATTATTATTATTATTATTATTTTGTTTCTATGTATATATTTGATTGAAAATCTGCAAACTTGTTCTGAATCATCGGCCCACTAGCACGTTAACATTTTTACACATAGTTCGTTCTCTTCCGAAGATGTAAACGTTTTTATTTTATTTTATTATAGTTTTTATAAGTACAAAACATACCAAAAAACAGTTATACAATCTATAATAAGCTTTTATACAAATAAGGAAAAATACAGAAAAAAGGAAAAAAAAATTAAATAAGTGAATCAATTAAAAAAACAAAACAAGCACCAATCCATCCAATCATGCACAATATAGAGTCTATAATATACATCAAGTTATACTTGATCAAACTCAAAACATTGAATAGAAAGAAAGAAATTGTCCATGAATCATAAGCGCAAAAAGATAAGCAAGGAAGAGGCTCTAGATTTTTTCGAACCTTTTAGAAGCATCTGCCCTAGCAAAACTAATTCTTTCAAGCTTAAGAGCAGCAACCATTTCAGTCAGCGGTTTATGAAAAGTAGGTGGTAGATGTAAATGTTTTAATAAAATCTGGATCATAGAATTTTACTTATTTTTTTTTAGACATTATTGCATAACTTTTGTTAAATGTAATTAGGCATGGGATGATAACTGTTTTCAATGTATACCTTGTTTGGAAAAGTCAAGGTTTTAATACCGCCAACATTTTCTGTAATACCGTTCCTAAGGTACAGTATGTGTACGATTTTTTATTTACATTTTTTTTGCAGAACAGTATCTCCAGCAGAAAAAAATATCCAAAGATGCTGTTTTAAATTGTAAAGAAATCTGTGTTTTTGAAACAAATAAAGACAGCAGAAGTCAATGATTCATTTGAATTATATAGCCTGACGTGTTTACTGCTCCAAACTACTATAAATCTATCAAAAAAATAAAATATATTGTGTTCAAAAGGGCGACGCAGTGGTGCAGTAGGTAGTGCTGCCACCTCACAGCAAGAAGGTTGCTGGTTCGAGCCTCGGCTGAGTCAGTGGGCGTTTTCATGTTCTCCCTGCGTTCGCGTGGGTTTGCTCCGGTTTCTCTCACAGTCCAAAGACATGTGGTACAGGTGAATTGGGAAGGCTAAATTGTCCGTAGTGTGTGTGAGTGAGTGGATGTTTCCCAGAGATGGGCTGCGGTTGGAAGGGCATCCGCTGCGCAAAACATGTACTGGATAAGTTGGCAGTTCATTCCGCTGTGGCGAACCTGGATTAATAAAGGGACTAAGCAGAAAAGAAAATGAATGAATGAATGTGTTCAAAGGGGAAAAATGTTTTTGTTTTTCACCCAGAAATTTAAAAAGAATAAAAAGCAGTAATCACAATACCGTGAAACCGTGATATTTTTTATCCAAGGTTATCATAATATTTTCATAATACCGTCAGAATCCTATACCGGCCCATGCCTAAATGTAATACAACCTGCTTTGATTCTGTGATTCCTACAGTTATGATTTCAGTTTTACTGCAGTACTAAAAATCATGGATTGGATTAAAAAATGGTTACTACACCCATGGTTCCTATATGTTGTCATTACTATTACTATAGTAAAAACATGGTCTCAAAACCATGCTTTTTAAAACGGCTGTAACACTACTAATCATTACTAAAGTCATATTTACTAGTTTTATTATAGTAAAACCATGGTTACTGAAAAACAGTCTACTTTGCTTTGAACAAAATGTCACTTACCTTTAGTCATTTACTTTAAAGGCTTAACTAGGTTAATTAGATTAATGAGGCAAGTATAGTAGGGAAATCATATAACAGCGGTTTGTTCTGTAGACAATCAGGAAAAAAATGTTGCTTAAGGGGGCTAATAATGTTGCCCTTAAAATGGTTTAAAATAAATAAAAGCTGCTTTTATTCTAGCCGAAATAAAACAAATAAGACTTTCTCCAGAAGAAAAAAAATAGGAAATACTGTGAGAAATTCCTTGCTCTGTTAAACAGTCATTCATTCATTTTCTTTTCGGCTTAGTCCCTCCATCAATCCGGGGTCGCCACAGCGAAATGAACCGCCACATGTTTTACGCAGCGGATGCCCTTCCAGCCGCAACCCATCTCTGGGAAATCTGCTAAACATAATTATGGGAAATATTTAAAAAACAAAATAAATAAATTCATAGGAGAGCTAATAACTTTGACCACAATTGTATGTGTGTATATATGTACAGTGCTCAGCATATACAAGTAACAGAAGGTGTCAGTGCTGAGCTGTTCTGTGACTCCTCAGGTGTATCTGCTGAAGCCGGCCTGCTGCCCTAAGTCACTGTACAGCCTCATGCTCAACTGCTGGAGGAGAAACACTGAAGAGAGACCCTCCTTCCTGGTGATCAACAGCACACTGACAGAGCAACATGACTAACTGCACACTCATGTTAAGAACAGCTCTTACACACATATTCAGTTCTGCCAGTGCTGTATAGAAAAACCTCCGGAGACACCCTGCTCAATCTAATAGCAATAGCCTTCTTTTTAGTATAGATTATACTTTATTAGTATATACAGTGCTCAGCATATATAAGTACACCCCTCACAAATCTATCTTTTAAATAATATTTTTAATAGGAAGCTATCCAATATTATATTTGTGCAAATACAGTTGAGGTCAGAATTATTAGCCCCCCCCCCTGAATTATTAGCTGCCCTGTTTATTTTTCCTCCAATTTCTGTTTAACAGAGAGAAGATTTTGTCAACACATTTCTAAACAGAATAGTTTTATTAACTCATCTCTAATAACTGATTTATTTTATCTTTGCCATGATGACAGTAAATAATATTTGACTAGATATTTTTAAGACATTTCTATACAGCTTGAAGTGACATTTAAAGGCTTAACTAGGTTAATTAAGTTAACTAGGCAGGTTAGGGTAATTAGGCAAGTTATTGTGTAACGATGGTTTGTTCAGTAGATTATTGAAAAAAATATATAGTTTAAAGGGGCGAATAATTTTGACCTTAAAATGGTGTTTAAAAAAATTAAAAATTGCTTTTAGTTTAGCTGAAATTAAACAAACAAAACTTTCTCCAGAAGAAAAAAATATTATCAGACATACTGTGAAAATTTCCTTGCTCTGTTAAACATCATTTGGGAAATATTTAAAAAAGAAAAAAAAAATCAAAGGGGGGCTAATAATTCTGACTTCAACTGTACATTAGATTAGTCAGAACTGAAGCCAAATCAGGCACTTATCTAACAAAATCACTTACAATGATGGTCCAAAAACTAGCACACCCAAATTTATATGTTATATTAAATATATATACAAATTTTAAAAAGAGGAAAAATCAAGAGAAAAAAAAAAAAAAAACAGAAAAATGTAGTTGAAATTTTGCAGGTTGTAATTTTTTTTTGCAATATTTTGCTTGAATTTAATTGTATTATCTTTCAATTTCTCAATATGTTTGGTGACTAAAATATTATTTTATTTAATAAATCTGTTTTGTTTAAATGCACCAACATACATTGCCTATATTCACTGAGAAATGGATCAAAATATTCATTTTCAAAACTCAGTTATGCTGAGCACTGTATGTATACCTAAATTCAAATTTTCAATTCATCTTTATTTCTATAACGCTATAACGTATCAAAGCAGCTTAACATAGATGAAGTGAATCTAGTGAAGGTCTAGTGAATTGAAATTGCTTCAGTCCAGTTTTCACTGCTGAAGTGAAATGTCACTGGGATTAAATATTGGAGTTGTGATACTGCAAGTTTCACTGTAGTGACATTTTGAGTGAAAACTGAAAATTTTGTTATCGGTTACTCACCCTTTACAGTACTGTCATGAACATGATTGAGTTTCTTTTTTTCTGCTGCACACAAAAGAAGATATTTAAAAAACAATGATGGAAACCTGTAACCATTGACATTTATAGTATTTGTTTTTCCTACTATGGAAGTCAGTGGTTGCAGGTTTCTTACATTTTTCAAAATGTGGCTCTGTGGTTATCACTGTCGCCTCACAGCAAGAAGGTCACTGGTTTGAGTCCAGACTGGGTCAGTTGACATTTCTGTGTGGAGTTTGCATGTTCCCCCCATATTGGTGTGGGTTTCCTCTGGATGACCAAAAAAAGACCATCTAGAGCACCTTTATGGGTCAGTGGAGTAAGGCTTACCTGCACAGCACTTTACTAGCTGGTCTCTGTTACATTCATTCCCCTAAACCTCACTCTTATCTGGGACACGGCACCAAAGTAACCCTGCCAATCCTACACCACCCAACCTACTCTTAGTTGGGATCTGACCGGCGACCTTCCACATGGGCGTCAGTTGCTCTAACAAGGATGCTAAAGACCTAGGCCTATAGCGTCTGTCACTAGAGCACCTTTAGAGGTCAGAGGAGTGAAGTTTACCTGCACAGCGCTTCACTAGTTGGTCTCTGTTACACTCACCCCCTAAACCTCACTCCCATCCGGATCACGGCACCAATGTAACCCCGCCCGTCCTACACCCGCTCTAAGTTGGGATTGAACCGGCGACCTTCCACATGGAAGTCGGTTACTCTAACAAGGAGGCTAAAGACCTAGGCCTCTAGCGTCTTTCGCTAGAGCACCTTTAGAAGGAGTGAGATTTACCTGCACAGCATTTCACTAGCTGGCCTCCACTTCACTCACCTCCCTAAGCTTCACTTCCATCCGGGACATGGCACCAATGTAACCCTGCCGGTCCTAAACCACCCAACCCGGGCTGAGCTGGGATCGAACCGGCAACCTTCCACATGAGAGTCAGTTGCTCTAACAAGGAGGCTAAAGACCAAGGCCTCTAGCGTCTGTCGCTAGAGCACCTTTAGAGGTCAGAGGAGTGAGGTTTACCTGCACAGCACTTCACTAGATGGTCTCAGTTACACTCACCCCCTAAACCTCACTCCTATCCGGGTCACGGCACCAATGTAACCCCACCGGTCCTACAACACCCAACCCACTCTGATCTGGGATCGAACCGGCGACCTTCCACATAGGAGTTGGTTACTCTAACAAGGAGGCTAAAGATCATGTTTAGAGGTCAGAGGAGTGAGGTTTACCTGCAAAGCATTTCACTAGCTGGCCTCCACTTCACTCACCTCCCTAAGCCTCACTCCCATCCAGGTCACGGCACCAATGTATGCCTGCCGGTCCTACGTGACCCAACCCGGTCTGAGCTGGGATCAAACCAGCAACCTTCCACATGGGAGTCAGTTGCTCTAAAAAGAGTCTAGCATCTTTCGCTAGAGCATCTTAGGATGTCAGAGGAGTGAGGTTTACCTGCACAGCACTTCACAAGCTGGCCTCTGCTACATTCACTCCCTCAAACCTCACTTCCATCCGGGTCACGGCACCAATGTAATCCCGCTGGTCCTACACCACCCTACCTGCTCTGAGCTGGGATCAAACCAGCAACCTTCCACATGGGAGTTGGTTGCTCTAACAAGGAGGCTAAGGGCCATGGCCTCTAATGTCCGCATGACCTCTGTTACACTTATTCTGTTGAAACCTGTTACCATTGACTTCCATAGTAGGAAAAACACATGTCAATGATTGCAGCTTTCTTCAAAATATCTTTTATTGTGTTCAACAGATTGTTTGGAACAAGCAAAGGGGGTGAGTAAATGATTTCACTTTTGAGTAAACTATCCTTTTAACTTGCCATTTTGGGGGTTTTCTCAGAGCATGTGCAATCTGTTTCTCAATGATTCAAATCTATGAATGAGCTGCTTGAAAAGTGTTTGTGGTGTAGGTTTTCGCTTGCATGTTAGTCATGTCTGAGAATATTTAAATGTGCTGTCCTTTCCACATCTTGCGACCTCCATTTGTGCTGTTTTGGTATCAGAACATCAAACAGAATGAAGTCATGAAAGGATGTGGCTTGCATGTGTGCTTAAACGCTGTTTAACTCAGTTGCTGATGTCTCACCCACATCAACCATGTCTGCTTGAGCGAGCGTTGTGACGCACTAGATTGTGCACAGCATCAGTAAAACTTGCAAATGCGTGAGCAAAGCAGGATTTAGTGCTACTATAAGCTTCCTTGACAACAAACTCTCATAACAATATGCAACAGTTGCACTTACCTCTTTTACATTTCACTGGAACTTGGAAATGGCTACTTAGCCATTCACCGTGTTATAATGAATGATTTTATTGACTACAGTGCATCTATGACTATATCCACACAAAACAAATCTCTCCCAATACATCTTAAATAATAACACCATAGGTTTTATAGGGATAATCAATATAAATAATGGTTTCTCTCATAAATATTCATAACAGCCATTGTTCAGAAATAGAGTTTAGAAAATAATTTTAAAGTAGAAAGATAAATATTGGTTATTCTAACTTATAGTCAGTGTTGAGGAGTAACTAGTAATGTAACAGTACTATGTAATTTAATTACAAAATAAAAGTAAAAAGTAATTCATAACAGTTACTGAGAAAATTTTTTAACTAAATCACAGTTACTTTTGAAAATGTTAAAGATTACAATTGGGGTTACATCTGAATATGTTGAATAATATTAATCTGATGCTTTGCCTGTTTTTGATATGCACGATGCCTTCTGCTATGGCCCTTTATTCAAATGGTACTGTTCTGATGGTTTTCATTGGATTTCCGATCGTTTGAATTTGCAGCGCACCACCACGTCTACCTGTTACGTTAATCCTCTCAGCCGCTGAAAGCATGCTACCAGTCTGAGAGCTGCCACCATGGCAAATAATGAAATGCATTTTAATTGCTGGAAATGTTAAAATTATTTCACCCTGAAATCCGAGAAGGGGACACATTCAACAGTTCAGAGCAAATTTTGTTTGCCAGCTGTCATAGGCTTCAATGTCGAATCTGAGGAAGCACCTGCAGGTAGGCTCTGTAACCTAACCTTTCTTTATTTTTTAAAAGCAAATATTTTTTGACGTTATCGTGAGTGTACAGAAATAAAAACAGACCTTTCACTTCGAATGATATATTATGACTCACAAAGTTATCCATTTGTGAAATTTAGGGCAATAACAGACTCCTCTGGCCAAAGTGATTTAATCCCATTAACAGTGTTGGGCAGTAACGTCGCTACAAGTTCATTTCTCAGTAGTGTGGCTACTTTCTAAATCAGGGGTCACCAAACTTGTTCCTGGAGGGCCGGTGTCCTGCAGATTTTAGCTCCAATTTTAGCTCTAATCAAACACACCTGAACAAGCTAATCAAGGTCTTACTAGGTATTCTTGAAACAATCAGGCAGGTGTGTTGAGGCAAGTTGCAGCTAAACCCTGCTGGGACACCGGCCCTCCAGGACCGTGATTGGTGACCCCTGTTCTAAATCAAATATCTTTTCAGTAGCGATGCTATTTTATTAGTGAAGTAGCGCAGTAGTGTTCACACAAGCTACATTTACCGATCGTGGATCAAAAAGTGACAGTACCTACATTCGCAGAGCTGTGAGAGCGGTGTCTAGCCAATGATGTAAATCCATATGATGGCGAGTGATGATTTCTGTTTTTCGGTGGTCAACAACAAACTTTTAGTCGGTGACGTCGCCAACCAATTCCGATATACTAGGATTTTCACGCACAACCATCTCTTGCGTATACAGAGAATTGTCAGAAAAAAAGAAATTATCCAGGGTGCGGCAGTTCTGTGGGCAAAAATGCTTGATGCCACAGGTCAGAGGAGAATGACCAGACTGGTTCCAGCTGATAGAAAGGCAACAGTATCTCAAATAACCACTCGTTACAACCGAGGTCTGCAGAAGAGCATCTCTGAATGCACAACAGGTCGAACCTTGAGGCGGATGGGCTACAGCAGCAGAAGACTACACCGGGTGCCATTCCTGTCAAGTAAGAACAGGAAACTCAGGCTACAATTCACACAGGCTCACCAAAATTGGACAATAGAAGATTGGAAAAACAATGCCTGGTCTGACGAGTCTCGATTTCTGCTGCAACATTTGGATGGTAGGGTCAGAATTTGGTGTCAACAACATGAAAGCATGGATCCATCCTGCCTTATATCAACAGTTCAGGCTGGTGGTGGTGGTGTAATATTGTGGGAGATATTTTCTTGGCACACATTGGGCCCATTAGTACCAAATGAGCATCGTGTCAACACCACAGCCTACCTGAGTATTGTTGCTGACCATGTCCATCTCTTTATGACCACAGTGTACTCACCTTAAGATGGCTACTTCCAGCAGGATAACCCACCATGTCATAAAGCGTGAATCATCTCAGACTGGTTTCTAGAACATGACAATGAGTTCACGGTACTCAAATGGCCTCCACAGTCACTAGATCTCAATCCAATAGAGCACCTTTGGGATGTGGTGGTATGAGAGATCTTGGATTGTGCAGCTGACAACTCTGCAGCAACTGCGTGATGCTATCATGTCAATATGGGCAAAAATCTTGGAGGAATATTCCAGTACCTTGAATCTATGCCATGAAGAGTTAAGGCAGTTCTGAAGGCAAAAGGGGGTCCAACCTGGTACTGGCAAGTACCTAATAAAGTGGCCAGTAAGTGCATGTAGCCATAAATAACAATATCATCCACACCAATGCACAATGGATGAGCGCCATTTACTTTCCAAACAAAAATCAGTTCCAGTTGATGATGTGGGGTAATTTGTAGTTTTCGTTTGGTTCAGTACATGTGTACACAAACCACAAACAGTTCTTTCTGAGTCATTGGACACATGGACGTTTACAGTATACAGTTTACTGTGGTTAAAGGTACAGTAAAAGACAATAAGTTACTCAGAACATTAATAGAGCACCTGACTGGCCATAAAGCCTCCAATACACCCGAAGAGGATATGAAAAGTTTCCTTTGCAAGTGAGCACAGAAACGAGACGGTATGTGTGTGGTTTGATTATTTTTGTCCTAGCTGGGGGGACTGAGTGGGCACCTCAACTTCCCTTGTCTGTCTGTGATATTTGAAAAGAGTATGACTATCATGCTGTTTGTGTAAATAGGGAAGTGGTGACAGAAACTCAGGCATCACCATGTGATGCTAAACCCTACCCCTCCCCCCAACACTTTCGGTCACGAAACAGAAAGCAGCATGCAGAAGGGGATATCCAGTATATCAGTAGAGTTTGTTACATAAGCAATTGAAAGGTTTTTGATTTTTGACAAAAAAGTCCCTAAAACTTTGCATTGAGAGTCAAGTCTGATAATATTTTTTCTTCTGGAGAAAGTTTTTTGTTTTATTTCGACTAAAATAAAAGCAGAAAAAAATCAGATTGTTTGGTAAAATCTCTGAGCACCTATTATCTAAATAACAATAATTATTATTTAACATGTCACCATAACAAAGTTGACACCACCAACAAATAGATGCCAGAGAGTCATTTCTCACAAGTATAACTTCACTTTTTTTTACTCTGACATTCAATGACGAGAAACGTGCTCAAAATAATTTTTTCATCATGACAAAAAAACATGTCAATAATTAATAAAACCTAGCAGTTTTAGGAACCCCTTGAGGTTACTACACAGTAAAAATTCTGAAAAAAAATCACAACAAATATTTTTATATTGCTTAAAGGGCACCTATTGTGAAAAATCTACTTTTCAAGCTGTTTGGACAGGCATATGTGTAGGTATAGTGTATGGACCGTCATATTGGGGTGATATAAACACACCCAGTCCTTTTTTTTTTTTCAATATGACAACATAAAAACGGTGGACCAATTGGAGCGGTTTTGAGACTGACTACAACTTGACATAGGAGTGCGGTCACCCCGCCCACTGAATTGATTGACAGCTGCGTATTAACATGTTCAGGTAGTCACGTGTATAATCATATCAACAAGACAGGACATGCGCAAAGCAACTGGGAATAAAAGGTCTGTTCAGTTTGCTAGGATCATCAATCATCATCAAATGTGATTAAGAGTGAGTTTTACAAGTTTAAAATGTTTTAAAACAGAGCATGTGTGTAATGAATTACAGCGATTTAGCTTAGCTTTACTTCATCAGCACAGCCGCGTGTCAGAACAATTATAAAGCAAGACGCTTCAATCCCGGTTTGTGGACTTTAAATCAGGTTTATTTTGTACATTAACATAACAGATATTCATACAGCAGTGAGCATTAACCTGTATCCTGTCACATTAACGTGCAAAAAGAGTGCAAAGCTGAACGCGCTTGCTGTCTGTGTGTGTGTGTGTGTGTGTGTGTGTGCGGATGTCTGTGCTGTCTATGTGTGCGCATGATCTTTGTAACTCAACAAATGCATCAAATACTCATTGGTAAAGTTCTTACTGTAGTATTTGTCACAAACGCTACGTGAGATCTGCTTCCTTTAAGTCTGTCGGTTGTCTGAATCAGCCGAGATAAGAGATTAAGGCACGCAGAAAGGCACGTAGAAACGGTGGGCGGGGAGGACTAGCCTTAAAGGCGCAGTACAGCAAAACCACTACCTGATGCAAAAAGGTATAAAATAGAAACTTATAAAAGGTATAATAAAAAAATCTGATGGGTGTTTTGAGCTGAAACTTTGCAGACACATTCTGGAGACACAAAAGACTTATATTAAATCTGAAAAAAGGGGTAACCTAGGTGCCCTTTAAACTTATAAATTTAAGTTAATTTAAGTTAATTAGGTTTCAACTAATTTATACAAGTTTAAAATTACGAATTTATATAAGTTTAACTTAATATTTTAGTCTGTTTTATGTAAATTGATATTACTAGAAAAGTTTATTTTATTCAACTAAAAAAATTAAGTTGAACACTTGCATCTTAGCTTAGCATAGGCAAGTGAATTGGATTAGACTGTTAGCATCTTTTAATAATTTTCCTATTTAAAGCTTGACTTTTTTTGTACTTACATCATATACTAAGACAGACAGAAAATGAAAAGTTGCTATTTTTGATATAGTTGATATGGCTAGGAACTATAGCCTACATGTACTCTCATTTGCTGCCTTACCATGTCTGCAGCAGGATAATTAAATATATTACCAATGTGACCACCTGCTTCCACAGGGAGTCAATATCATTGCGCCTGCTGCAGCCATGGTAAGGCAAGTAAAACTTACTTGATTGTTACGCCAGAATGAGAATATAGTTCCTAGCCATATCAGCCTAGAATATAGCAACTTTATAACAATATAGCAAAAAAAGTCAAACTTAAAATGAGTAAGTTTTGAAAACTCTTTGGCTATTTGAGGGAGATCTTAATTGTCTAATCTGATTCATTGTCCTATATAATATCACAACATAGCCTAACAATCAATAAACAAACATGGTTCGTCAACACGGGCAATTAGAAAGAGAATATCACCAACCAAAGCACCAAGAATTTTTAACAGATAACTTAGTTAAAGGTAATGTTAACTTAGTAAACTTACATATGGACAAAGCTTTTTCCATTTAATGCTGTGCAAGTTAGTGTGTCTCTGGAGTAAGTTACATCTCTAAAAGTAAAAAAAAAACATCAAACGACAGCAGTTCACTTTGTAATAATAACATTAATATATTGTAATATATAAAAAATATATTGTTTCATAAAGTTGCTCAGTAACTTTAAACCACATTTGGGGTTTATCGATTTGAATTTGCTAATTAAAATAAGTAAAAACACAAATTTAGACTAGCGTTAAGCATGTAACTTTACCTCGAGGTTAGCTGCTGCGTCACCGGAGCGCAAACAAGACTAAAAACCAAACTGGAACGTTTTAAATGCTTCGAAACACTACAACTCAAAAGTCACGTTTAAGAATAACTGTGTGTAAAACAAAATTGGGGGATAAATAAAACATCGAAAAACATGCTTAGCTCTGAATTCTGTTGCACTGCAGGCGTCCGTAATTACGATTCAAACTTCAAATTAAGCACTGCGCGTGGCCGCGTGTGCCGAGTCCTCCGATGATACCATGGTAACCACCAAAAACGTAGTTGAATTTTGAGTGAAGCCATGGCGTTAATTCAGCATACAGATCATGATAAAAAATGTCAACGTTGACTTGTAAAAGAATTTCTGCAACTTTTTTCAACCATTTATCCTTTATCAACTTTGAAGCAACAACTCACGTTTTTTTCAACCGCATTTCAACGTTGAAGCCTGGTCATATGCTAGCTGTTTTTCAACCGTTGAACATTAAACATTGTATCAACATTATTTCAACGTTAAAAAACACACCTGACCTTATTTCAACCATATTTCAACGATGAAGGTCGGTCGTGTGCCGGCTGGAATGCTAAAATAAGCTAAGCTGAAAGTGCTCCTACCAGACCTGGATATTTGATTTAAACTCAATTCAAGTTTGTTTGTCCAGTACTTTTTAATCTTAGGTCAGGCAGAAACAGATACACGTACACAAACCATTACAATTGTTTTTTAAAGGGATTGTTTAGCCAAAAATAAAAATGTTCTTACCTTTAAGAGGTTCCATGTTTTAAAAGGCAATGGCTAGCCAGTTTCCAACATTGTGTTCAACTTTTGTGTTTAACAGAAGAAAGAAACTAAAACCAGCTTTGGACAAGTGGAAAATAAATGGCAGAATGTCTATTTTGGGTGAACTATCCCTTTAAACAATAATGTAATCCGATTTTCATCACTAAAACAATTGTATTAGGGCCGGGATTGATGGTTGACCATTAGTCAGCATTGGTATGGCTAGTTGGATCAAGTTGGCCTGATTCGGCATATAATATCAGAGTTAACTAAAAAGACTGCTATGATTGGTCGTTCAGAAACGAATCAGAGTGCAAAAACAAAAACTGAAGTGACCCTATGGTTTTTAAAGAATACAATAATGTGAATTTGGACAAATAAAGCCACTATCATTTGTCCATCATGGATATAAAGGTGTGTTGAATATAAAATAGCAACCCACTGATGAATGTCATTATGTCATTTACTTAAATCAATGCAATGTCTGTGCATGTTAAGGTGAGAATACTCTTGGCCAATATTCTCAGCACATATTGATTATATTGTGATATATTTAATATTGTAAGAACACATATGTCATTGTTTAAACGTCTTAATAATGATCATATTAGTTGATGTATGAGGCATGGTGGGCTGCATTGTAGTGGAGATTGGAACTGCTGGATTTACAACACGTACACTCATCAACTACTCACCACACACATGAAAGTATGTATTTGTTAAATGAGAGGATTAAAGTTTCTAGCATACTAAACTGTGTGTGTGTGTGTGTGCGTGTGCGTGTGTGTGTGTGTGTGTGCGTGTCTGTAGCACACAATTCATTAGATTATGGGTAAAATGATTATCTTCGACGTCTCCATAAACACCCGTGAGTATTTTACAAACATTTTGTTTTGCTTGAACATATATTGTCAAATGTCTGCTACCCAAAGCAAACAGCATATCATTGCCTACCCCAGCTATATTTCCATGCATCTATTTTTGTGTGCATTTTGGGTTACCACATAAACAAATGCTTGATGAAAATGCTAAATTGCGCATCAATTTTGAAAATGCGCATTAAAAAACGTATATGCCAACGATATCTCACGGCAATTCGTAACTTTTTGATCCAGTGGTTAATTCATATGAATTCGTACAATCTCATTAGTTTAATTTAGTACGATTAGCTTATCCCTAATGATGGTTGTGTTTAGGGGTAGGGTTGAGTGCCACGCCTCCTTTTTAAAATCGTAGATACTCATACGAATTCGTACATATTGCCCAAAATGTAAAATAGTTAGACAAAATGTTAAATAGTTACATTTCCTTGTGAGATCAGGTTGTATATCTGCACAACTAAGTAGGATAAACCTTCTATGCGATAAGAAAAATTTGCATAAACTACGATGGAAACTCTTTTACTAAACAAATTCCAGTATGCCCATTAAAAAAAGCCATGTGTTTTTAAGAGATCATGTGATGATAAATATGGGTGTGATGGGATGGCATTAGTGGACAGTGGACTGACCACATGGTAAAACATCTGAAATGTTGTTTTGATTATTCTAAAATGTCCGCCATTAAAGCGGTTTAGAATTATTACTTCCCAGAACTTCCCAGTCTTGAGCATCTTTGATTTGCATTTGTAGATGGAAACTGATAACAGATATCCCACCAAACCCGGAACAAGCTGAGCCGTTCGTGCCATAGTGGGGAGAAAGATTTTGTAATAATGTAAATTATGGAAACAATAATGCAAACCACGAAGCTAGACTGTTCTAGTACACTCAAAAAAACACACTTTAACAATGAGTAAAATAAAAATCACTTTAATATCATTAAGCTAGTGTATATTAAACCAAAAAGTCACAATCAGAAGATATTTGAATTCTAAATTTTTGCCACCAATATGGATCCACTATCTTCATGACATCAAAGTGCACTTCAGATTCCCATCAGATCTTCTGACCAGTCAAATGCTTTCTAGAATCTGAAGAGCCCTGCCCTATTCATGTTCTTGTTAATTTACATTCTTGAGAAATGTTGATTAATGCACACTGTGTCATCAGCGATCTATTCCTGGCAGATTATTTATGAACTACACATGTCATTCACAAACTACAAATCCCAGCATGCAGTTTCACACACACCAGTCACCGTTCACCACTGATCACCTCTGGACTGTTTATACACTTTGCTTATACACCAGTCTGGACTAAGTCTTTGTTTACCATCACTTGTGTTTGTCTTGTTTACGTTTTCTTGCTTTGTTCCTGATCGTTGTTTGGATACCTTGTGATTTTTAATTGCCACCTTGGGTTTGACCTGTTTTAACTATGATTTTGGATACCCTGTTATGTAACTGACTTTTCCCTGTTTTTTACCACTTGTATGCTTGCACAAATAATGTTGTCTCCACATGTGATACACTGTCCCTTGTTGTAAAATGAAAATTATCAAAACTATTTAAAAAAAAAGGGAAGGGGGAGGAGCAAAAAACCTTCTCTTCAGTTTTCAGCTTAAATTAGTCAACACGTTTTATTGTAACAAAGTTACATGTTTTATTGCACTTGTGTAACTTTTAGGGCTTTATTTTAATGATCTAAGCGCAAAGTCTAAAACGCATGGCGCAAAAGCATTAAGGGCATGTCCAAATCCACTTTTGCTATTTTAAGGAGCCCTGGCGCATGGTTTAAAAGGGTTGTGCTTATTCTTTTAATGAGTTATGTGTGTTTTGAGTATAATGTGCATTAAACCAATCAGAGTCTCATCTCCCATTCCCTTTAAGAGTCAGTTGCATTGTGCCATGGCGCATTTGCTATGTACATGTGGAAAAAGCGGAAAAAACTGAAAGCTTCACTAGCGAGAAAACAGTTAAACAGACCATCTGCAGCATGAGGATAAAGAACAAGCCTCCTCCATTTGGCCTCTTTACTTTACTTTTACTCTTTACTTTACTCCTTCACTTTTGTAGAGTAAGGAAACTCCACTGAAGACATCCATACATATTCAATTTCGCAATATCATTTGTGAAACTCAAAGATTTGTTTCAAAACTATTTCTAAATTCAGTTTTAAACAAGTGGCCAAATCTAAACCCATTATATTAAAACAAATATAAATATGCATCTAATAAATAATACTTCTAATAACCTTATACAAATGCAAATTGCAAATACATAGCCCCCAGAGGCGAAGAAGGGATGGAGGTAGTGTTTATATATATAAATTTGAAGTCAGAATTATTAGACCCCTGTTTATTTTTCCTCCCCAGTTTCTGTTTAACAGAAAGATTTTTTCAGCACATTTCTAAACATACAAGGTTTTAATAACTAATTTTTACGGATTTATTTAATCTTTGCCATGATGACAGTACATCATTTTTGACTAGATATTTTTTAAAACACTAGTATTCAGCTTAAAGTGACAATTTAAAGGTGTCGGCGCCAATAGCCTAGTGGTTAGTGCGTCGATCCATAGCACCGAGGTGCTCACGGCGACCTGAGTTCGATTACCGGCTTGAGGTTCTTTGCCAACCCTTCCCCATATCTCTGCTCCCCATACTTTCCCGTCTGTAAAATCTTTACTGTCCTATCACAATAAAGGTGAAAAACCCCTAAAAAAAAAAAAAATAAAATAAAAAAGGGACATTTAAAGTCTTAACTAGGTTAATTAGGTTAACTAGGCAGGTTAGGGTAATTAGACAAGTTATTGTATGACAATGGTTTGTTCTGTAGACAATTGGAAAAAAATAGCTTAAAGGGGCTAATAATTTTGACCTTAAAATGGTTTTTAAAAAAATTTAAACTGCTTTTATTCTAGCCGAAATAAGACAAATAAGACTTTCTCCAGAAGAAAAAATATTATCGGAAATACTGTGAAAAATTTCTTGCTCTGTTAAACATCATTTGGGAAATATTTATAATATATATATGTATTATATATATATTCATTTTATTTTTAACATTTTAATCCTTTAAATTTTTCATATGTAAAGATATTTGTGTATTGCTGTACATCATGTGTGTATTAAGCAGTGTAACCGTTTTTGACCTGCATAACTAAAAAATGCTATGTTAATAAATGCTTAAGTATTTAGATTTAGCAAAAAAAGCTAAAAATCCACATTTGATAAAAATTTTAAGAGTAAAAGATTTGAATTTATTAGACATAATGATTAGAAAAGTAATCCAAATACAATTGCACTAATTAATTACTTTTTTGAGGTAACTTATGCAACACTGCTAATGTAACATTCACCCATTTAAATTTTTTTTTTGTAACAATAATAACACAATAACAAATGATTTGATTTCCATTTGTGTTTATTAAGTTAATAAGTTCTTCTTAAAAAGTCAGACAAACAGGTTTATGATATGAAGTTTTCTCACATTATCTGTACAGATAAGGCGTTTTGGTGGATCCAAGCAATATAAGCCTTTTTAAAATCTTTTCTGATTAATAGCTGGCTTCCAATCCAGCACAGAAACACAAAATAATCTTTTGAATCATTGCAGTAAGTGAGTTATACAGATTAGGGTGAGAAAATCCCATTGACCATAAAAAAACATTGAGGCATTTACATTTGCTCTGTACATTGCATTTCTAAAAAATCTCATAATTTTCATATCATGAAATTATCAATGCTCTGAGTTCACTTTTCAAACGTCATTAGTATTATTCCCACTTCATCTTACGCTAACCACTGACACTCATCCAGTAATCAAAGCACTAGAAGTTAAATAAGGTCCATGGTGTTCCTGGTTTTGCAGCATGTTTCAGATCTTCTTGTGGTTTGTTTTAGGTGAGCGGTACCAAAACCCATTTGTCTCTGTGTGGATTCCACAACCGCGCAGAACAATGGAGCAGTGTAATACAGTGCATATTAACAATAGCTTATTCATGTCTTTTTGTGGATCACAATGTTCAAGTCCAGGCCCGAAGCCTTAATACTCCTCTCCCATTCTGTCCAATGCACCAAAAGTCCCGCAGAAGAGTCCTAAAGTCCCTCATTGAGCACCTTCTCAGACCTTAATCCCATTAGAGACTGATTCCAGAAGGGATCTGTACATGTCCGAACGGAGAAACCTGGGATAAGAATCCCTCTCCATTAGCCCGAAGACGATCCTCTGAGCCTCGTCAAAACACACTTTGGTGGGAGCATGGACGTTCTGCTTGATAAGCTCTCTGGTGACGTGATCGATGTTTATCTGAGGACAGATTGATGGAGTAGTGGTGAGAAACATACTGATGTTCAGCCATTGCTTGTTACATTAAAAAAATGTTTTGCTGCTTAAATTAGTTATGTTAACTTAATGGATTTGTGTTGGGACAACATGAACGACTTGTGTGCAACCCTCTGTTTTTGAAGTTATTCGTTAATTTACTTTAAAAAGTGAGTAAACTGCTGCCTTAGAAGCAACAAGATGATGTAAAATATGTGAGTAATCCCATTGTAATATAGGACTGTTTAGTTCACTTAATTTTTTATCATTTTGCCCCTAGTAATATTTTTTTGGAAGTCGAATAATTTTAAGGCAATGGGTTTACTTTCTTTTTTAAAGTAAAGTCAACTAGTCGCTTTAAAAGCAATAAGTTAAATCACTTTTATTAAGTAGAGTCAACTTATCACTTTCATGTTGTATTCACACCAGATGCGGATTGCGTGAATAAATTGCGCTATTCGTTCGGCACTGTGTCTGAGTGCACTAGATGCAGTCATAATCACGTCCCTACAAAAGAAAGCTCTTGATTGGTTAATGTGGCGTGAATGTCCACTGAAGTTCAGATTTTCCAACTCAAGCGATTTGTGCATTTAGTGCGTCAAATGCACAAAACGCTAAAATTGCGCCACTTCATTCAAGCGTATCACGCCGCAGGATGTCTATTCGTGTCTTTGGATTGACTTAACATGTACTGTACATCACTCGCGCTTGATGTTTTATCCGCATCTGGTGTGAACGCAGCATAAAAGCAACAGGTTAACTAACTTCTGCTTTAAAAGCAACGTTTACTCACTTTTATTAAGTAAAATGAAGTAAACGCTTTAAAAGCAATGGGTTTGCTCACTTAAGTAAAGTTAACTATTCACTTTAAAAGCACAGTTTTTAGGCACTTTTTAAAGCAATATCAAGTAATCACTTTAAAAGCAACGGGTTTACTTACTTTTATTAAGTAAAGTGATGTAATCGCTTTAAAAGCAACGGGTTTACTCACTTGAAGTCAGCTAATCTCTTTAAAAACACCTTTTTTTGTTTGCAATTGACTAGATTTAAGTTAAGTAAACTCAAAAATGTCCTGAAGTTTGTTGCCTTTACAGTGTAGCCAGTTTAAAAGCAATGGGTTTACTCACGTATTAAAAGTAAAGTCAACTATAAGCAACAGGTTTACTCACTTTCAATATTTAAAGTCAACTAACCAGTTTAAAAGCAATGGGTTTACTCAATTTTTTAAAGTAAAGTGAACTAATCGCTTTAAAAACAACGAGTTTACTTACTTTTGCTAAAAAGAAATAGGTTTACTCACTTAAACAAAGTCAGCTAATCTCTTTAAAAACACAGTTTGCACTTGACTCGATTTAAGTTAAGTAAACTCAAAAATGTCCTGAAGTTTGTTGCCTTAAAATCTTAAGTTGAGTCAACTTTTTTTTTACAGTGTAGCCAGTTTAAAAGCAATAGGTTTACTCAGGTTTTAAAAGTAAAGTCAACTAATCACTTTAAAAGCAACAGGTTTACTCACCTTCATTATTTAAAGTCATCTAACCAGTTTAAAAGCAATGGGTTTACTCACTTTTTTAAAGTAAGGTAAACTAATTGTTTTAAAAGCAAAAGGTTTACTCACTTTTATTTAGTAAAGTCAAGTAATTACTTTAAAATCAATGGCTTTACTTAAGTAAAGTCAACTAATTGCTTAAAAAGCACAGGTTTTAGTCATTGTTGTTAATTAAGGTCAACAAATTGCTTGGGTTTATGGGTTTACTCAATTTCATTATGTAAAGCTAACTAATTCCTTTAAAAACAATGGGTTTACTTACTTAAGTAACGTCAACTAATCGCTTTAAAAGCAATGGGCTTACTCACTTTTATTAAGTCAATTAATTATTTTAAAAGCAAAAGCTTTGTTCACTTTAACTTTAAAAGCAACTGGTTTACTCACTTTCATGAAGTAAAGTCAAATAGTCGCTTTTAAAGCAACAGGTTTGCTTAATTTTATAAAGTAAATTTAATTAACTGCTTCAAAAGCAATGGATTTACTCACTATTATTAGGTTAAGTCAGGTAAGCATTTAAAAACCAATGTTTACTTACTTTCACTTTAAAAGCAATGGATTTACTTAAGTAAATTCAACTAATCACTTTAAAAGCAACAGGTTTACTCAATTTCATAAAGTAAATACATCTAACTGCTTTAAAAGCAATGGGTTTACTCATTTTCATTAAGTAAAGTCAACTAATTGTTTTAAAAGCAACATGTTTACTTACTTTCACTTTAAAAGCAAAAGATTTACTCACTATTTTAAGTCAGCTAATTGCTTTTAAAATTTGGGTTTTGGGTTTACTAATTTTTATTAAGTAAAGTCAACTCCTGTTTTTTTAACAGCGTAGAGATGTTCATTTCACAGAGTGCTTACCTCTTTAGGAGCTTCTGCTTTGATGTATCGCTCAAATATCTTCTTGGCCCTGGAGGATAACCTGGACAAGCTTCTGGTTTTCTTGAAATCTTCGCAGACCAGCCAGAACTCGATGTTCTCATCGCTGAACTCAGACTTGAGAAAGGTGTGAAATGTTGACATGCCATCTATACAAAACAGACCACAGGGTTAATCTGTTGCTCAATGCAAAACTAGTGTGTCTTTGCGTCACTGCAGTCATTAATCTGCAACAGTGGCTTCAAGATGTGTCTGGTTTCATAATAAAAGTGATGTGAATTTTAGTATAAAATGTCAACGAGTGCTAAAAAATATTATATAAATAACAGCAGCAAAAATCGTGTGAGACCTTTTAATGGATTTTAATTCATTGGTTTCAATGTGATTGTTCTTTATAATAAATTAGCCTATTTTATTGATATTATTAAAATAAATTCATTGTTTCTCAAAAGAAAAATATAAGTGTAAATATAATAAATATAATCAAAAACGAAATAAAAAACTGAATAAAAAAATGCATATATGCCAATATTATCTCTCACACTGTAATACTCAACAGTCAACGTTATCAAATGAAATGAGTGTCGTTAACTCAAAATTTACTGAAAGTTAATTCTACTCGTTTGAAAAGAGTTTTGAACTCAGTGTTGAAAATAATGAGTTAATTAAATACCTAATTACTTCAACTTAAATAGAGTAAGTTCACAGTACTCATATAGATTCTCAAATGGTTTGTAGCAATCAGTTTCCGCAAACGGTTTGAGTTGCCTTAACTCATTGAGTTTTACAGTACTCAGTTGGTTTGAGTTCTTTTCATTTATTGGGTTGTATTGTGCTCAAATTACTTCGTTTACTCAAATTAATTAAGTTCACAGTACTCATTAGGATTAGTTTTTGAACTTAAATGATTTTTTGCAATCGGTTTCCTCAAATGGTTTGAGTTAGTTTAACTTTTTGGGTTTTACAGTTTATAAAATCTAAATTACAAGACGAAAGCAGCTTCAGTTATAGAAAGTTATTTGGACATAGAAAATATATAAAAGATAGTTGTTTTATTAGAAATAAACATGTATTAATCAATCAATCAATCAATCAATCAATCAATCAATCAATCAATCAATCAATCAAATCAACCAAAAGAGTTCATTTTTGTGGAAACATTATATTTGAATTGGATAGCTCCACAGAACAGCATTTCTTAAATTAAATAAAATCTGAAATATTTGGCAACATTTTATAAGTATTTACTGTCATTTTTGATCAAAAGAATGTGCCCTTAATCTAAAAACATTGTGACTTAATATATATAATTTACAGTTTAGTTGTTTGCAGTTGTGGAAAGAGTGCTGAAAAATAATACTTAAGAAAAAAAGTATTATTACTTGCCTAAAAATGTAGTGCAAGTAGAAGTTTCTGTTTTAAATATTAACCAAAAGTATGAGTAAAAAGTAGACCTTTCAAAAGCACTCAAGAGTAGTGAGTAATGAGTATTACTATGCATTTACTTGTAATTTGTGGATGTGTGTAAACGTAACATTCTGTAGTGCATTTAGATATTGCCCAGCAGGCATACAACGTAATAAGACACTAATATTAGGTTAGATTTAGGTTGTGATGTCAGGTGACCAAATTCAATGTCTAGCCAGTGTCTAAGGACAAGTTATTTTGACGTCCAATAATGACGTTGTTATTTGGTTAATTTTATGTTGTGTTGGAAAGTGACCAAAATCCAACGTCGAGCCAACATCATAAACCAACATCATATTGACATTTATTCGTCAGGTATAGCAACCAAAATCCAATGTCTTATAGAAGTCATAGTTGTAACGTCCACACAATGTCAAACTGTAACGTCATTAGACGTTAATATTTTGTTGATTTTAGGTTGGACGTTGGACTTTGCCTTAGGTTGGGTTCCGATGTCAACCCAATTTTCATTTCCAAACAAGATGCAATGTGCCCCCGATGTTGGTGTACAACATCAATCTGACGTCATGATGCCATTTTGGTCATCATACAGTAAGTATGTGCCATATTCTCATCAGTGACATGCATCAAAAGTCTCTGGGTCATTGCGTGTAAAGATTTGGACATCTTCTTTTGGACACTTTTAATACTTCCAAACAGTTTGCTGCAATTATAAATCGCCCATGTCTTGAGGTAGTTCATTATGATGCTATTTACTTTCCATGTGCGATGTGATTGGACAGGAATCACAAGACTGATTTTTCTAATCCCCATAGACAAGAAAAAATAAAGTAGTCACTGCAGGTTGAAGGAAAGTAGTGGAGTAAAAGTACAGATACAGCACTAAAAATATCCTCAAGGTAAAGTAAAAGTACACATTTATAAAACTACATAGTAAATTACAATTCCTAAGAAAAACTACTCAATTACAGTCATTTGAGTATTTGTAATTCGTTACTTTACACTTAATTCAGCTGCAATATTATCTGTCTATTTGACATTTACACACGTGACTTACATGTCCAAATGGCTTCTGTAAAAGCGAAGCTGCTTTCTTCTACTCATTTGCATACATATAACACCAGTTAAGGTCAGTTCCTTTATGCAGCTATCTGACCATCTAGGAAACAATGTAACATTTGTTCACTTTTTTCCCTTCTCCTCCATATTAATGTCAACAAAAACCCACCTGCACCTTATGCAAAATAAGTGCTGAAGTACACTATATATGGTCAGACTTTATTTTGATGGTCCGTTTGTTGAATTTAAGTTACATTGCATCTACATATTAACTTATTCTCATTAGATTATAAGTAGACTGTAAGGTTGGGGTTAGGGTTAGTGTAAGTTGACATGTACTTGCAAAGCTTCTTATAGTCAGTTAAATGTCTGTTAAAGGAGCAGTATCAACAGATATTAAGCAGACAGTCTACTAATACTCAAACGGACCATCAAAATAAAGTGTTACCATATATATTTGTAAAAATAAAATACATTTTACTATGTATGAGTGGATGATGTCAAGCATATTAAGAATTAATTATATGCGTAAACCACTTACATTTGGATCTGAGAAGGTTTTCCAGGGACTGGGACCACTGCGAGGTCTCACCAGGGTTTATTCTGTTGAATAAAAGATAATTTGTTTGTGTTTGAGTTTTACACTGACACATTTATAATTACATTTAAAGTCAGAATTATTAGCCCTCCTGTATATTTTTTTTCCAATATCTGTTCTAATAACTGATTTATTTTATCTTTGCCGTGATGACAGTACAGAGTATTGTACTAGATATTTTACAAGACACTAGTATTCAGCTTAAAGGCTTAACTATGGTAGTTATGGTATAATTATGGTAGTTAGACAAGTCATTGTATGATGGTTTGTTCTGTAGACAATTGAATGAAGTATTGCTTAAGAAGACTAATAATACTGACCCTAAAATGGGTTTAATTTTTTTTTAAACTGCTTTTATTCTAGCCGAAATAAAACAAATCAGATTTATTCTAGAAGAAAAAATATTATAGGAATTACTGTGAAAAATTCCTTGTGCTGTCAAACATATTTTGGGAAATATTTGAAGAAGAAAATCTAATCATTTTGACTTCTGTATATACTTTAAGAAACAAATTGACATCAAAGTAGCTTACTTTTCTGTCAATGGGCAACGAAACCGCCACTTTTCGAGCCTCCTTAAAAAGAGAGAGAGAGAGTTTGTTTGGTTTATTATAAGATAAAAGCATCAAAAATCTAAATGTATACTGTTTCCACTCAAACAAACCTATATGTTTTAAGTAAAACTTACCGGAGATTGGTAGGTTTTTCCTTGTTCATGTTTTCGATTTCAGTTGACAGCATTGTTGGCATCTTTAAAAACTTTTCCTGCACTGATGCGTGTTAGCAAGCTGTTCGGTTATTTTCAGTTAATAAGAGCGGGCTGTTTTTGCAAGCCTTTTTAAGCATCCGTGTGTTGGCGTCATCAGTTTAGTGTCACAAAACCGCAAAAAGAGGAAGTTTTTTTCGGGTGACGTTAACTAGCTAAGACAGCCACAGTGCATTTCTGTCCTGCTGTGAAACCAGCTATAGCGAGTCTGTGAGGATGCAGAGATGCAAATCAGGCTGGAAAGTTCATAAAGAGATAAGCAAATGCTGACTTTTACATCATCTTTTTTTTTTTTACACACAAGCTCTGTGTTTGTTCTCAGCAAACAAACAATGCTGTACTTTTATTTTTAATTGCACGTGCTGTTTGCTAAGATTATAATTACATTCCAGTAGCATATGTTGGTTTCTAGGTCATCTAAACTGCTGGATTTAAACGCCAACTATCTGAGAGGGTCATAAAAAAGTTATATCCTAACTAAATGAGTTATATTTTGAATATCGTGTTTTCAATCCTCAATAAAGTACAATGGGTCTGAATGCATTATTTATTTGGCCCATCATATCTGTCATGTCACAAGAATTAATAGTGATTTGGAAACAGGCATAACATAATATGCTACAGAAGCTCATTAGAAAAGCTCATGTCAAAGCAATAAGTCAGCATTCTATCATCTCAAAAATATTGCAAGAATGAGGTACTTTGTTTCCAGTGAGGATTTCGAGAAACTTGTTCATGCTTTTATCACCACCAGGGCGGATTACTTTAATGGACTCCTCACTGACCTTCCCAAAAAGACAGTTGCAGCTCATCCAGAACGCTGCTGCCAGGATTCTCACCAAAGCCAAAAAATTCGAGCACATCACACCTGTCCTCAGGTCTTTACACTGGCTCCCAGTTACATTCAGAATAGACTTTAAAGTATTATTACGTATCCATAAATCACTAAATAGCCCCAATACATTACAGATATGCTCACCGAATACAAATCTAACAGATCCCTCAAATCATTAGAAACCAGTAAATTGGAAAGCCCAAGAGTTCAGTCAAACCAGGGCGAATACGCCTTCAGCTATTACTCCCCTACTGTTGGAATCAGCTTTCAGAAATGATCTGATGCGCTCCAACATTAGGCACATTTAAATCAAGTCTGAAAACACATCTGTTTAGCTGTGCTATTACTGAATGAGCACTTTGCTACTGTATGTCCGACAGATCACACTATTATGTCTTTTTTCCCCTTCTTTTAACCTGTTTAACACATTTTAATCTGTTTTTTAATTATTTTTATTTTCTTGTTTCTTTTAATCTTGTTTATGTGAAGCACTTTGAATTACCATTGTGTATGAAGTGTGTTACATAAATAAACTTGCCTTGCCTTACCTTTTTGAATCAAATGAACTTTTCTAGTCATCTCAACTTACATCAATCACTTAAATCACTTAACTTAAAATTTGTAGTTAAAACCAGATTAACTCATTAAAATAAGTTACAGAAACATAAAATTATTCGTGTTTTTACAGTGTGGGTTTTTTACTGACTTAAGGAACTGTGAAAGTTAAAGGCAAATGTTTTGTTGCACATTGACACCATTGCAGTCTATTAAATTTATAATTTTTTCCATTCACTATTCATTTTCCTTCGGCTTAGTACCTTATTTATGAGGGGTCGCCACAGTGGAATGACCCGCCAACTTATCCAGCATATGTTTTACACAGGGGATGCCCTTCTAGCGGCAACCCAGTACTGGGAAACATCCGTAGGTTATTTTACTGTCTGAAGGAACTGTGAAAGTGAAAGGCAAATGTGCTGTTGTGCATTGACACCATTGCAGTCTATAATCTTTTTTCCATTTACTATTCATTTTCCTTTGCCTTAGTCCCTTATTTATCAGGGGTCACCACAGAAGAATGAACCGCCAACTATTCCAGCATATATTTTACACAGCGGATGGCCTTCCAGCTGCAACCCAGTACTGGGAAACATCCATACAATCATTCACACACTCTATGTCCAATTTAGTTTATTCAGTTCAGCTATAGCGCATGTCTTTGGACTATGTGAGAAACCGGAGCACCCGGAGGAAACCCACGCGAACACAGGGAGAACATGCAAACTCCACACAGAAATGCCAACTGGTGCAGCTGGGACTCGAACCAGTGACTTTCTTGCTGTTAGGCGACAGCCACTATGCCGCCATTCTCTATTTACTAATGCAACAAAGAGTTTTTAAAGTAATTCAAGAACATCTTGATAAATAGATTTTCAGATTCCTTGGTCATTTTACAAGGTTACAAGGTTTTACAAGGTCTTTGCAGAACAATTTTTAACTGAATTATGTCAGTTACATTACATTAATATAACACAATACGTACCCTTGTCTACATTTCTAGAGAGCGCGAATTATGTAGCCAGAGGTACATATGGCTGCATTTCATCTTTTAAATGAATGTTATGAGGCGGTATGACATCTCTATGGAGAGAGATTAGACTCAATAATAATTCACGCAAAAGACACGATGTACACATGCGTAGCCAAATTCACGTACGTAAAATATTTATTTATACTTACAAAAACAATTCACATGCACAAAATAAAAATACATTTTTCATAAAATACGTTTCACAAATGCAAAACACCATTTGCAAATATATAAGAGTGTACAAAAAGTTTTGAATGTTTAAAATTCACGAGTTCATTCTGAATGAGAATGTGCAAATCCTCTCTCACGTACGACTCACCCTGAAAACGAGTGTGTGCATTTTTGAGACTTTCCTGTCAGCACACACCTCCCACGTGAGTCACTCGTGCCCTGTAGCCAATAAGATGCGAGCTTACTGTTCAACCAATCACAACTCCCTGAGAACGCGGGAATGACCGAAGCGCTTCACTGTGCGCACCATTTGCGCAGTTTGACTTAATTAACGGAGATGATCTTAATTTACGTTATAAAGTTTACATTATAAACAACAGCAGCCATTGCTTTAACAAACGTTTGATACTTAATCTTTGCATACATAAACCACTATAGAAATCAAGTAACCACTTACCCTCGCATCCCGCTCTTCACCTGCCATGCTAAATAGAGGAGTATTCTTCTTCTTAGAGGATCATCTCCAATAATAAAGTCAGACTGCGCAAATGGTGCAATCAATTTGAATTAAGTTAACTTATTAGTTTTTACAAATTTAAGTAGATGGAGCATAAAACAATGAAGTTGTCCGCCCCCCAAAAATCTCAAGAATTGTGTTGTTTCAGCTCATTTTAAATAAGTCATAAGTCACAACATTAACAGGTACATGCATCTATTCACTGGAAATATGGGGAAATTTGCTTGTGGTTCATAAGAAATATGAATTTTGCAGAACTTTAAGTGGTCCCAAGACATAGGGAATTTTGTTAAGAAAAAGAATGTAGTGTCTACTGAGGCATGTCACTGTAACATAACAGAAAGCCCCACTCAGATCAATGGTTTCACTTCTGTTTTTATTTTTCCTGAGACTTTAATTGTTCAGCCATATGGTCTTCAGACCTGCACTGATCCTACATGACACTGATTCAACAAGGTGCTGGAAACATTTCTCAGAGATTTTGTCCATACTGACTCCATACAAACCCAAATAAAAAAGTTTGGACAGTATGGAAAACACAAATAAAAAAAGAAAGTAGTGATTTCCAAATATACTTTCACTTGTGTTTCATTGCAGACAATATGAACACAACATATTTCATGTTTTGTCTGGTCAACTTCATTTTAATTGTGAATATACATCTAGCTTGTCATTTAGACCTGCAACACATTCCAAAAAAGGCTGAGACAGGAGCAGTTTAGGGCTAGTAATCAGGTAAATTGGTTAAATAATAATGTTATTTGAAACAGGTGATGTCAACAGGTGATTGTAATTAGGATTTGGTAGAAAAGCAGAATCCAAGAAAGGTCTAGTCCTTTAAGAGCAATTATGGGCCGAGGATTGCCAGTTTGCCGACAATTACATGAGATAATTATTGAAATGTTTAAAAAAATGTTCCTTTAAGAAAGAAAACATTTGGTTATTTCACCTTCAACACTGCAGGATGTCCTTAAACATTTCAAGGAATCTCGAGGAATTTCAGTGCGTAAAGGACAAGTGCGCAAGCCTAAGCTGAACTATCATGATCACTGATCCCTCAGGCGGTACTGTATCAAGAATCCTCTTTCATCTATAAGCAACATCATCGCATGGGCTCAGGACTACATTGGCAAACCTTTGTCAAGCACCACAATATGCAATTGCATCCACAAATGCCAGTGAAAATTGTACTGTGCCAAAAAGAAGCCCTATGTTAACAATGTCCAGAAGCGCATTCGATTTCTTTGAGCTCTGAGGCATCTGGGATGGACCATCACACAGTGGAAACGTGTACTGTGGTCAGATGAATCAGTATTTCAGGTATTTTGGGGGAAATGGACGCCGCATGCTCCCGACCAAAGAAGAAAAGGACAAAATAAAATAATGTGCTTTTATATTGTCTGCAATGAAATGCAAGTCAATAATAATTTCTTCCTTGTTTTATTTGCCTTTTCCATACTGTCCGGACTTTTTCTGATTTGGGGTTGTACAAAAAGCACAATTTTACACTAACATGTACTAATTAGTACTTTAAGTACTAATGTGCACCTTTAAGGTACTGTACCCAACCCAGGCTCATTCTGAAAACGTAGTCCCATGGACGTTTCTGGAGACCGTGAAATACGTCCCGGAAGGTACGTATTTTTGCAGTTTTTGTTTTCGCGAGTCCGCTGTCTGCGCTTTTTCATATCACAAATGTCACTCGCGAGTGCCAATTGTGCCCACTGTTCTCACTTAAACCCACCAGAGGCACTTTTCGACCGAACATCTGTCTGACTGACTGAATGACTGACAGGCCGGCCGACCAGTCGACTGACCCACCCTCCTCCTTCCCTAAACCCAATCAATTTTATTGATTGACCCGCTCACCCACCTACTTTCCTAAACCCAACCAACGATTTACAAATGCTCTTCCCCGGATTCGAACTCCGTCGTTGTGAGGTTGGACAAACTGGTTGCAGCGGGAAAGCCCTCCACATGGGCTAAGCGGTTAGCTGGTAAGCGCAAAAAGAAACGGCGTCATACCGCTCTGTATAGCGTTCGTTTAAAAAAATTAAAAGCAGCCATACGTACCTCCGGCTACATAATTCGCGGTCTCCAGAAACGTCCATGGGACTACGTTTTCAGAATAAGCCTGTGTTGACTTTACCAGTATTGACCCTTTAGGTACAAAAGTGCACCAATTGACAAAAAATATCACCTTAGCAACAGCTTTACTTTTATTTCTGAAATAGTATAAGGCAAGATGGAATCATGTTTTCATGTTGTTTACACCAAACTCTAACCCTACCTCCTCCCCATACTGCAGCAGAAACTGAAACTCATCAGGCTAGGTGACCTTTTTCTAACCTTCTGTCATCCGTAATACTAGAACTACATCAACATCCCTAGAACTGCTGTTTGAATATTATAAAATAATACAGCCAAAATACCCAGCATTATGTTCTGATAATTTAATAAAGACTATAGAATACATTTGATAAAACATGTCAATTGCATAATTTCGAATGTTAAAAATCCAATGGTCAACACTGAAGCCCAGCCTTCTAGTAAAGGAGCCAATCATGGATTGTTAGATGTGTGTTTTTACAACAGTTTCTGCAGCTTCATTGTCATGAACCCTCTGGGGTTGGTTGAATGCATTGGAATCAATGCAGACATGACATGACAACATGACACAGACATGACAAGTATATCTACATAAAGCCTGAAATCTCAACTAACAACAAACCGTCTACACATACAAAGAAATGAAATATGTGAGAAAATAAACCTGCGAGATACAGTCCTTTTCACCTGACCTCATTTATTTAAATGAATTCCCACCTCTTGACTGCCAACAGACAATTTTCGGAGAAGATTTGCCATTAGAAATATGTTGAAAATGCTGCATGCTAATGTGGAATAGTTTAGATGATTGCAAAAAGTAATCTTAAAGCTAATAGTGAAATCTTCAGCCATTGCCTGTGGATTAATGCTGTTATTAATGCAGTTATTATTATAGATATTAATGTAGTTATGAGAGAGAGAGAGAGAGAGAGAGAGAGAGAGAGAGAGAGAGAGAGAGAGAGAGAGAGAGAGAGAGAGAATTTAAGCCTATGTCAATCATAGCGTGTCTGTCAACAGCAGTAGCACCTCTACTAATAGTGAAACTAAGTTTAAGAAAAAAAAACATGTCTGAAAACACATCCTCTTTTTTGTTAGTTCATGAAATGAAAAAAAATTATTAATTTACTAACATTAAGCCATCCGGTCCCACTTTATATTAAGTGTCCCTCACTACTATGTACTTGCAACAAAAAATAAATACAGTGTACTTACTGTGCTCATAATGCATTTGAGATCACTTGTGGTACTCTTGAGTTGGGATAGGGGTAGGTTTATGGACAGGTTTGGTGGTATGGGTAGGTTTAAGGGTTGGTTAAAGTCTAAGGAATAGTCAACAGTGCATTTACAAATGTAATTACAGAATTTAATTACAGACGTAATTATATACAGGTATTTAATCAAGCATAAGTACACAGTAAATACATGTATTTACACAATAAGTACATTGTAACAAATTATTAATTTCAGTGTAAGTACATAGTAGTTAAGGACACTTAATATAAAGTGGGACCAGCCTTCCTCAAATGTAAACAGAGACTCAATCTGTTCTTATGCGGTGTCATTTATTTTCCAGCAACATCCGTTCATCTCTCAGCATTTATAAACATTATTTTTTCAGTTTTTTAAACTCAAACTTTTCTAATTTCAGTCTTCAACTACAGTAGCAGTACTTGATTACCTTGATTACTTTACCGCAAATACCTAATATTCAGTCTTTTTTAAAATTTCAGACTATCATGATAGAGATTACTGGAGCAAGATGTATCACAGCATCACATTTGTTTGTGTTTTTGCATCCTTAATCTAAAAATATTTCAAGAATTATACTTTATGAATTTAAATGTGTGGAGAACACGAGTATTAATGCTTTATTAAAATGCTTTGATATGTAGATACCAAATGATTCCTCTGAAAAATCTGCTATATACATTTCTTAAGAGCGCCAAAAGGCCATTGTGTACGCTTGTTGAGATCTCAAATTTCTCTCGCGATTGCCATTCGTGCCTGCTGTTTTCACGTGAATCCACCGAAGGCCACTGTCGACTGACTGACTTTCTTAAACCCAACCAATAGTGTTTTCACAAGCACAAATTGACCAGCGCCCACGCTTGCGTCTGGATCCACAAGTATTGCTATAACAGTTGAGAGGAGAGGAAACGTCATGCCAGAAGGTCAAAGGGACACAGTGAAAGAGAGAGAAATGGAGTTTACTTTCATTTTCTCCATATATAGGGGCTTCTGCTGTAACTTCAGTGTCAGTGAATGACTGTCCAGCAAACACACGCAGTGAATTGTGCAGAGATTCTGCATTTTAATTACTTGCGCTTGCCTCCCTCGCCATAGTATTTTAAAGCGTCATAACGCTTATACGATAAACCACATCAGTATGTAATAAACGTTTAGGATCTATTACTGAACCGATACCAAAATTTACGCCTCTGCATCGTTGTGCACCAAAGAAACAATTCATTTTGACACCCCTAGCAAAAAGGGGAGGCGTCACACCGCCCGTAGCGTTCAGTTAAAAGACGAAATGCAGCCATATGTACTATGGGCTACATAATTTGTGGTCTCCGCTACGTTTTCAGAATGAACCACAATATTGCAACAATAACTAATGTTTTCAGGATGGGATTTCACAATGAGCCAATGAATGTTGCATAACTAATGACAGCATCTGCAACACACTTCCTTAATGCAATAGTTTCAGAGTGACATTTAATTGCAGGACTATATAGGACAGGTATTTTGCCCAAAATCAGTGTGTTTCAACCACATTACCGGAGGACCACCAACACTGTATGTTTTGGATGTCTCCTTCGTCTGTCACACCCATTACAGGTCTTTCAGTCTCAGCTAATGAGCATGAAAATTTTGAGACATGAAAAATGTGCGAAGCTGGTGGTTGAGAAACACTTCCCTAAATAACATCACAGAAGCAACAAGCTAAAACCAACACAGGCTCATTGTGAAAACATAGCCCTGCAGACGTTTCTGGAGACAGCGAATTACGTAGGCGGAGGTACGTATGGCTGCATTTCATTTCTTTAAACGAAAGCTACGGGGCGGTGTGACACCGTTCCTTTTCGTGCTTACCAGCTGACCGCTTACCTTCGTATGGACGGCATTCCGGCTGCAACCAGGTTGTCCCGTTGACGCGCCATGTCCGTGGGCGGATTTGAGATGCAGAGAGGAGTTGACTATGAAGACGGGGGTTCGAGTCCGGTGAAGAGCGGTTCCAGAAAGCAGGGAAGACAAAAACAGAATCCAAAATATAAAACAAACAAGTGAATAGCAGGGTGAGGATGTGGTACAAAAAAAAGACAGACGAGGGCTTTTATTTTTTGGATTGCTTTTGTAACGTGTTGGTTGGGTTTAGGGAAGCGGGTGGGCGGGTCAATCGATAAAATTGGTTGGGTTTAGGGAAGGGGGAGGGTGGATCAGCCGATCGTTGCTCAGTCAGTCAGAAAGTCTGTCCAAAATTGAGTCGACAGCAGCCTCTGGTGGGTTTACGCGAGAACAGCAGGCACGAATGGCACTCGCGAGGGAAATTTGAGATCTCAAAAAGCATACATGGCGACCTCTGGTGGATTCGCGAAAACAAAAACTGCAGAAAACGTGCCGCCAGGACATATTTCGCAGTCTCCAGAAACGTCCGTGGAGGTAAGTTTTCAGAATGAGCCTGGGTTGGCTAAAACAGCTTTATGTTATTAAATGAATATTATTTTGCCTTTGTGGTCTACATAATGTTAGGTGAAAAGTAGCTTGATTATGTTAAAAACATTATGTAATTAATTGCTGAATGTCTCCTCAATTGTAGGTCACTTTGGACAAAAGCGTCTGCCAAATGATTAAATGTAAATGTAAAAAAACGCAAGCATTAGACTGTGCACAATAAAACCACGCTGTTAACAATTTCCTGTAGAATCTACAATAACTTACTGGCAGCAGTTCGCCAGTGATTTACAGTAAATCAATTACAGCAAAAATACTGTATTTACATTTACAGCACTATTTATCTTGCTTTGTATGTATTTACAGTCAGGGGCGTAGATTTAGGGTGGACGGAGGGGACGTGTCCCCACCAATATCCACCGACCATTAAAATGTCCCCATCAATAATTTAATCCACTCAAAAAAAAAAAATCGCACTGTCAACGTTAACTTGATAATAATAGTAATAATATCCTGCAGAAAGGGTTAAATGACATTCTCTCCTCGAGTCCTCCCGCCCCCAAAACACATATGGACATTTTGATTGGTTGTGCCTTTTCATGCTGTCATGTGAGGGGGTGTGGCTGCATTTATAAACAAGCAGCACCAAATGCAGTGGATTGTTTTTTTTTCCTGTGCAAGAATAAGGTGTGTTGGGTGACACACACAAGCGATGATGGTGGCAGCAGCAAAAAGTGTAAGTCACATAAACACAAGTTCACTACTGAATGAGTCCATCGTGATAATGCCAGTAACACTCGTGTTTTTCCCCCGCTTTAATGCACAGTCTATTGTTATAGCAGACTGATATAGTGAATAATGTGAATAATATGGCCTGAAAACTAACTGCAGTATAAACAGCTAAATGTAAAAGTATATGATCCCTGCCAGTTCTTTCAGTTAATCTCTCAGAGTAGCATGTCCAATTTCGGTTGAAACGGTTTGTCAGAAAAAATACAGTCTGTGTATTGGCATAATACTGAAATATGAGACATGTTTAGTTTGCACTATGGCTAAAATAAATAGAACTCTTTATTAAACTCTTCTTTATCAGTTAATAAACATTCTTTTAACATTACACTATGAGGACCATAGCCAGCTTATTGAAAGGGATGGTTATTTCTTTCTGAAAAACTTATCCTTTTTGCAGGTATTTGCCTGATTTTCTATTTAATAATGAGGTATAAATACTACATTTTAGTGACATATTAAGAACTAATTTTTGCAGGATTAGCTTGTCGGTTGGTTATCATAACCACACTTTTTGATGTACCAAACATGTTTCCTACCATTTTGTCAAATTGCTCAGCATACTATTTTAAGTTAAAGTTAAATTAGTTTATTTACAAATGTGCATTTAAACTTTAAGTTTTATATTACAGTTTCATAACTAATGAAAATTTTGAATAAAGAAATATTGAAGAGATACTTATTTTCAAAAAATTCATTTATTATCATCTATCATTACATTTTCATTTTTTTTTTTTAGAAATCTATTAAAACTTGTTTAAAATTAAAATCTGATGTCTATAGGTAAATAAAAAACTGGCCAGCACATTCAACTTTCCTCAGTCAGAATTTGGCCATTTGAATAATAATAAAAAAAAAAATTACAAATATGAATAATCCAACTTTTGGTCTTTCAAACCACCCTTGGCTATGGGCCTGACTATTTATTTAACAATAAATTGTGTGAAGAGAGGATTCATTAATAATATATTTTATATTATATATATATATGCTGCTATTAATTATATATATGGGGGTGGGGGGTCATCCACCTGTCCCCACCAATGTCTAGTGCAAACCTACGCCCTTGTTTACAGTATTGCGTATCTTTACTATATTATATTATATATTTACTATAATATATACTTTATTATAGTTTATATAGTTTTCACAATGCAACTTTAAAAAACAGTAACATACTGCATAACTGCCCTACAGTAAAATACAGCTCATATTACAGTTCATATTACAGTGTATTTTCCAAAAATCGTTAACAGTGCAGAAACGTGCACCTTAATAACAATGCATTTACACTGACTTTATAATTTTAAATTCAATTCAATTCATCTTTATCTCTATAGCACTTTCTTCAATGTAGATTGTGTCAAAGCAGCTTAACAGATCAAGTCCTAGTGATTTAAAACTGCTTCAGTTCAGTTGTTACAGTTGAAGTTCAGATCAGCTTTATTACTGTTTTTCTAAACATGTGTCATTAGTATTTTTTTTAAACAAAAACTCCATTGTTAACAATATTGGAGGTGTGCTGAGGGATGTAGATTTCTTATTTGAGTATGCTAATTTAACATAATCATGTCACATACACCTCACCAATCAGATTTGACAACAAAATAAAGGTAATTTAAAGACAAGTCAAAAAATAAACCTTTACTACAAATTATAATGCATTTTATTCATACTGTGGTTTTCTGACACCAAAGTTCTACATTAAGCGTAATAAGGAAGGGAGAAAAACACCTTTAAACAGTTAAAGTACAACAATAGTACATGTATTACGATAAAAACACATACTGTCATAAAACAAATTCTTGAAAATGTGGGGACCTTCCTAACAGACAAAGGAAGTACATGCCACAACCACAAAAGCTCTTTCTCCCATGGCTTTTACTTTGCATTGAGGTTGCTGGAAAAGTAATGAATCTGCAGAATGGAGAGATTGTGAAGGTTTTCTGTATACGTCTGTTATCCTTCGAGTCAAAAATGACCGCCTTCACTAAACCTTTAAAATAAAGCAGATCAATTTCATTTCAATCCTCAAATCTATTTTGCACGAACGAACATCCTCATTTTCATCACAAACTCTGTGAATGTCTGGGTTTTCTCCCAACAGTAGGGAGATTTAATCAGTGTTTAATGATTAACACTCATTTTGACTACAGTAAAAAGCATATTTTTAAAGTGCATAAGTGTAAAACGTTTTTAGCAAGAGAGTATTCATTAAAGTTAAAGCAGCAGATTCTTATTGTATATGAGCATGTAAGTACACTGGTAACGATTTTTGTAAATTACACAGTATTTAACTGTAATATGACCTGTATTTTACTGTAGGACAGTTATGCAGTAAGTTACTGTATTTTAAAATTCAGTTACAGTAAAGAAAATGCGTAATTTTACGGTTTATTTCCGGTTTATTTATTTATAAATATAAGTACATTTCTGTAATTTAATGTCCGTTATTTTACAGTAAATTTCTGTAATTTAATGGCCGTTATTTTATGTTTTTTTTTTCTGGGACCCCAAAATTATGTTTTTTTTTACAATGTATAAAATACTGTAAATACATAAATATAGCAAGATAAATAATACTGTTAATGTAAATACGGCATTTCTGCTGTAACTGATTTACAGTAAGTTGCTGGCAAACTGCTGCCAGTAAATTACTGTAGATTCTACAGGAAATTGTTAGTAGTGTATGTACACTATAACAATGTCCTTGTAAATTAACAGTAAACTGCTAGCAGCTTACAGCAATGTACTGTTACTTTACAGTACTTTACCATAACTGCCATTTTGCAATATGTTGCTGTAAAAACACATGGACTGAATTAATATTCAAGTGAACTCATTTCATTCACTGACTGCCTCAAGTTGTCCAACTGCTGTCTCAGTTTATGCAGTAATATTTGTTATGTGTTATGTATGCTTAATAGAAAGATATTTATGATGATAACTTAATGATAACACGCAGAATAACTTCAAGATTCTCTTTTAATCTTTGACTTAAACACTGGTTCTATTCTCCTCCACAAGGACAATACATAAAAGGGACAGCAGAAATTGGATTCAGGTTTTACTGTTTTTTCCTTGATTTTACGATAAACTACAGGCATCTGTGGTTGCCAGCAAACTACTGTTTTTTGTTTTACAGAATATTACTTTTTTAGTGAAAAAAATGTGTAATTTACTGTAAAATCGGCACTTTTAGACATTTTATTGTATTTGTGCGGTAACTTACTGACAGCTTTGTTGCAAGCAAGTTACCACAACTGCCCTTTACAGTAACTTACCTGTAAATGTGTTTTACAGTAGAAGAGCTCTACCGCAATTTCATTTTACAGTAAAATATTCTTCTTTATATGGTAAAATGCTTCTCATAAATGCTTTTTTACTGAGTAAAAAAATGCTCTTTACCACATTATTTTACAGTATGACATTTTTACAGCACTTTTACTATCATTAATTTATAGTTGACACTAGCAGTGCAAAACCTTTACTTTGTATTTATTATTGAATTTAATAACTTCCAAAGAAATTACAATTTTATTTCATTACTGTCTCATTTTTGTCTTCAACTACAGCATAGCAGTACTGGATTACTTTGATTACAGTAGAATACCGCAAATTCCTAATATGCAGTATGTTACTGTACAAGTTTTAAAATGACTCACAATGCAGTGCATATGAAAGTACTGAACTGTAAAGAATGTATGTGGTATTTAACTGGGCATTTTTACAGTAAATAACTGTAAAGTCTAACAGTGAGGCTATTTTTTTTACAGTGTATAGTGTATGTGCATGTGTGTGCCAGTAGTTTTTGTGGTGTGAAAATTATTTTATAGCTGCTGAATGACAACCATAGTATGCTAAATGTGTACAGCCTTCATGAAAATATCAGTATAGAACATGATTAATTTTTTCTAATGTTGTGTCATTTTAGAAAAAGTCTCCTAAAATGGTGCTCGGGTCATGTTTTACCCTTGAATCAAATGGGGGTTTACGTCATATAATATAATCTTAAATTTCCAATCTCTGCATTCCTAGTCCCCAACCCCATGTATGAAATGCAGAAGTCACATATAAAGCTTTCTACTGTTATTCGAGTTTACAGTAAACACAGTGACTTTCACAGAATTCCCTGCTTGACACTTCAACTTTTATGCATTTTTGTTGACATTACTATTGTTCTTTAGTTTTTTTTCTCATGAGTTCTACATATTAGAGGTTTATGTTAGATGTAATGTTTACATACAGTGTTTATTGCATTATTTTAGTGTCGTGTGTTACCGTGCTGGTGTTTAGAAGTTGTGTAAATGACACTGAGCAACTTCTATATATGAGTATGCTTCTCTTCTTGTGGGAAAAGTTATTTGTGATGAGCTTTTGTTCATCATGTGATCTCATTCACACTTGCTTATGGGTGTGTCTTTGTCTGTATAACAAAGGTACTGTCCACTACAATCAACAGCATGAGCACTCACGACCCCATTCAAGAGTTGGTGGACTCGTTGAAGAGAGTTTTATTGCCATCTACTCCACTTCCCGAATCACCACCTACCGGCTCGGACTGGAGCCCAACCTCCGACTACAGCTAGCAGCCCTTGACGATACCTTGGGGTTGGAGAAATTCATCCAACTATCCCTCCGCTGTTCAGATCGTCTGAGGGTCTACCAGCACGATCTTCCACCTGTTCCCCAAGCACTCCTCCGTTCGCCAGAGCCAGCAGTCCCTCCAGAACCTGAACCAATGATCGTGGAATCTGGTAGACTCACCATCACTGAGCGACAGAGGAGGCTGACCCGGGGTCTATGTATGTACTGTGGTGCCGAAGGACATGTCAGGCTGGACTGTCCCATTCGTCCAGCACGTCCCTTGGTGAGTGTATTCAGTTCTCCCATTGAAAAAATGCATCCTCTCACCACCAATGTCCAGTTAACTACCCCTTCTGTATCTGTTTCAGTCACGGCCCTCATCGACTCCGGGTCAGCTGGAAATTTCATCTCGTACGCCCTCTGTCGCCAGCTCCATCTTAACACCGAAGCCTCGACGCACGTCTACCAGATCCAACCCATAACCAACGCAATCCATTCCCAGGCACGTATCCATCGCAAATGTGAACCTATCTATCTCCAAGTGGGATTGCTCCACAAGGAGGAGATACAATTTCTGGTTCTGGAGGGTGCATCCATGGACATCATTCTAGGGCGCCCGTGGCTGGTGAAGCACGATCCCATCCTCTCTTGGGGCACAGGAGAGATAAGAAAATGGGGTGAAGACTGCAAAACCAGATGTTTTCCCGACCTACCTGTTCAACTTCAGAAACCCCTTACTATCTATGTCACGTCAGTTGAAAGTCCAGTCGATAAACAATCCATTCAAATCCCGAAGATCTACTCCGCATATGAAGACGTTTTTTGCCCCAAGAGAGCTTCTCAGCTACCTCTACATCGGCCATGGGACTGCGCCATAGACCTGCTGCCAGACGCTCCTATGCCCAAAGGTAGGATCTACCCGTTGTCCCTTCCGGAAACTAAGGCCATGGAGGAGTATATTCAGGAAGCACTGAGTCAGGGGTATATCCGCCAGTCCACGTCACCCGCTGCCTCAAGCTTTTTCTTTGTGGCCAAGAAGGATGGAGGGCTGCGTCCTTGCATCGACTATCGAGTTCTGAATCAAGGAACAATAAAGTTCCGGTATCCCCTTCCTCTCGTCCCTGCGGCCCTGGAACAACTCCGATCCGCCAAGATCTTCACGAAGTTGGACCTCCGCAGCGCCTACAATCTGGTCAGAATACGTGAGGGGGACGAGTGGAAGACGGCGTTTGTGACCCCTACAGGGCACTACGAATACCTGGTCATGCCCTATGGTCTGGTCAACGCCCCCTCCGTATTCCAGAACTTCATTCACAAAGTCCTCCGGGAGTTCCTCCATATCTCCGTCATAGTCTACATTGATGACATCCTGATTTACTCCCGGAGTGAGGCCGAACACCGCCACCACTTTGCGGAGGTCCTACAAACCCTCAGAGACCATCAATTGTACCTCAAGGCTGAAAAATGCTCCTTCCACCTACCGTCTGTTCAGTTCTTGGGGTACATTATTGATCAGAAAGGGGTTCGCATGGACGAGGGGAAGGTGACTGCCGTTGTCTCCTGGCCAAAACTAACAACCATTAAAGAACTCCAGCGATTTCTAGGGTTTGCCAACTTCTATAGACGATTCATCCACAACTACAGTCTCATTACCGCTCCGCTGACCAACCTACTCAAGAACCACCCCAAGAAACTCTCCTGGCCTCCCGAAGCCGATGCAGCCTTCCAAACCCTCAAAAAATCCTTCACTCAAGCTCCACTCCTGACTCACCCCGATCCTGAAATCCCGTTCGTGGTCGAGGTAGATGCCTCGACAACTGGAGTGGGAGCCATCCTGTCACAACATCAAGGTACACCAGCATTACTCCATCCATGCGCCTATTTCTCAAGGAAGCTCAGCCCGGCGGAGAAAAACTATGACATCGGAAATCGGGAGCTATTGGCTATCAAGCTGGCCCTGGAAGAATGGCGACACTGGCTGGAGGGAGCCAAACATCCTTTCCAGGTGATTACAGACCATAAGAATCTCCAGTACCTCAAAGAAGCCAAAAGACTCTGTCCTCGTCAGGCCGGATGGTCCCTGTTCTTCTCCCGATTCCAAATCTCAATATCTTACCGACCTGGGTCAAAGAACATCCGAGCGGACGCACTTTCCCGTATATATGATCAGCCGGAAATCATGGAGACCCCAGCCAGAATCCTCCCAGAAAAGATCACGGTCTGTCCTATCACCTGGTCCGCTCCTACAGTCATCGCCACTCCCGAATCCAGGACTCCGCCGGGCTGTCCCCCCAATCGTCGCTTCATTCCTGAAAACCAACGGGTAGATCTGATTCATTCCACCCATACATCTTTGGGCACAGGGCATCCCGGGACCAACAACACCCTCTCGCTGCTATCCCAACGCTTTTGGTGGCCGCACATGGCGAGGGATGTGAGGAGATACGTTCAAGGCTGTAGAGAGTGCGCTATGTCAAAGAGTCATAGAGTCAAAGAGTCAAAGAGCCTCTCGTCTGGCTATCATCCACAGACCAACGGCCAGACAGAGAGGAAGATCCAAGAAGTGGGGCGGTTCCTCAGAACATTCTGTCACGGTCATCAAAACTCCTGGAGCCAGTTTCTGGGCTGGGCGGAATACGCCCAGAATTCCCTGCGGCAACCTACCACCGGACTTACGCCATTCCAGTGTATTCTGGGCTTCCAACCTCCACTATTTCCCACTATTTCCCTTCTGATGTCCCCGCAGTGGATTACTGGTTCCGGGAGAGCGAGAGGGTCTGGGACGATGCTCATCACCATCTCCAGAGGGCAGTTCGCAGAGCCAAGGAGGTCTTCCAAGAGGCCAAGAGGAGGATTCCAGGTCCTAACTATGCGCCGGGGCAGAAAGTTTGGCTCTCCACCAGAGACATCCGCTTGCGACTGCCCTCCCGAAAACTTAGTCCCAGATTTGTTGGTCCCTTCACCATCCTGGAGCAGGTCAACCCCGTCACGTTAAAGTTACCACCACAATATAAAATCCACCCCACATTCCACGTGTCACTCCTCAAACCCTTTCACGACCCTCTGATTCCCTCCACAGAGCCTGGCCATGAAGAGGAACCTCCTCCCCCACTGATGTCGGAAGTCGGATCCATCTACAAGATCAAGGACCTTCTACGGTCCCGACGTCGTGGTGGTCAGCTGGAATATCTTGTCGACTGGGAGGGATACGGTCCGGAGGAGAGATCTTGGGTCCCCAGATCAGATATATTAGATCCTGCACTTATGGAGGAGTTCCACTCCAATCACCCCGAGTTTCCAGCACCTCGTGGACGTGGTAGACCACCACGGCGTCGGAGGTATAGGCCCTCAGGAGCGGGCCCTGGGGAGGGGGGTAATGTCACGGATTGGCCAGGCTCTTCCACCAGCATCACGCAAAGATCACCATCACCTGAGTATTAACCACACACAGCTGCACCCAATCACTCATAGTCACTATATAAGCACACACCTCACTTCACTCAGTGTCCGGTCTCGTTCCTACGAAGCGGACTCTGAGTGAACACCTCCTGGTAATCACTAGCATTCGATCTCAGTTTATTGTACTTATCTGCTCTCTGTCTCTCCTAGTTTGTCCAGTGTTCCCGGTGTCCTGTCTGCCTTGTGTTTGTCATCAGTCTGTCTTCCCCGCAAGCCCTCTGGTGTGTGCATTCGGTCTCCCTCGGTATCAGTCATCCAACCTTCCACCAAGGACCTCTACAAACAACCAGACTCCACTCACTTCTCCTCCGTTATCCTTGTGTGCTCATTTATTGTAAATAAACATCGTTGATAATTCACTCACCTCCTTTGTCCGTCTGCTTCCCATAACAGGTACGTTGCGTAAATGTTATTATATCTTAAAACATTGGTGTATGACTACAGTTTAAGTCAGAATTATTAGCCCCCCTGAATTATCAGCCCCCCTGTTTATTTTTTTCCCCTATTTGTTTAACGGAGGGAAGATTTTTTCAACACATTTCTAAACATAATAGTTTTAATAACTAATTTCTAATAACTGATTTCTTTTATCTTTGCCATGATGACAGTAAATAATATTTGACTAGATATATTTCAAGACACTTCTATACAGCTTGAAGTGACATTTCAAGGCTTAAATAGTTTAATGAGGTTAACTAGGCAGGTTAGGGTAATTAGGCAAGTTATTGTATAACGTTGGTTTGTTCTGTAGACTATCGAAAAAAATATAGCTTAAAGGGGCTAATAATTTTGACCTTAAAATGGTTTTAAAAAATGTTTAAACTGCTTTTATTCTAGCCGAAATAAAACAAATAGGACTTTCTCCAGAAGAAAAAATATTATCAGACATACTGTGAAAAATTCCTTGCTCTGTTAAAAATAATTTAGGAAATATTTAAAAAAGGAAGAAAAAAATCAAAGGGGGGCGAATAATTCTGACTTTAACTGTATAAATTAATAAAATGTGGTAATTTACAGTAAAAACTAAAGTTTATTTGTTCCTACTGTATTTTTAACAGTAAAATCACATCTGGTACTTTTGTACTGTATATTATAGATTTTTAACAGCGTCAAATTATAAAAAAGAAGAGACAACACACACATCGAGGACAAATGACTGTGTTCAGCCAAATTTAATGAAAGGTCAAGTATGAAATTACAAACAAAAATAGAAACATCTTTTGTTGTGCGTGGGTTTTGACACATATTGGCACACATGTGCATGCTAACTGCGGCACTGATGTTTCCATTGTGGAAAGGAACAAAAGCATTTGGTTTGACCCTGCAGAAGAAACTGATATGCATCTAGAAGACAAAATGATGTCCTTAAAACGAGACAAAATCAGACAAACATCAGGCAAGTCAAGTCCACATTACTTTGGCACATACAGTACAAGGCTTTCTTGTAAACCTACACATATAATAAAATAAGCAAGAGTCATCGATTGGGAAATTTCGAAAAACTTTCAGCCCCTTTGCTTTATGTACATATAACAATTCACATCCTAATGTGTGCACAGTCATTTCCTCTAAAGTGCCACAGCTTAATCAAGAATGAGAGCTGAGAAAAGAATGAGTGAACATGAGAGTATCAGACAGGAAACTGCATTTTGCGACTTCACTTGCCATGGATTTAGCCTAACATATAGTTCTCAATGTAAATGAGTACAGCCTATTTAGAAAATAAAACAAAACAGATTTATTGAATGGATACATTTATTAAAATAATATTTTAGTCACCGAACATCTTTAGAAATAGAAAGATAATACATTTAAATTCATGCGAAATATTTGAAAAAAAACCTACATTTTGTTTCTCTAGAATTTTGCTCTTTTTAAAATGTTTTATTTTATATTTTTCCCTTAACATAAATTTGGGTATGCTAATTTTGGGCCATCATCATAAGTTATTTTGTTAGATAAGCTCCAGATTTAGCTTCAGTACTGACCAATCTAACGTACACTCACTGGCCGATTTATTAGGTACACCTTTCCAACTGCAAGGTAAAGCAAATTTCTAATCAGCCAATCACATGGCAGTAACTCAATGCATTTAGGCATGTAGACATGGTCAAGACGATCTGCTGCAGTTCAAACTGAGCATCAAAATGGGGTGATTTAAGTGACTTTGGTTGTTGTGGGCTGGTCTGAGTATTTCAGGAACTGCTGATTAACTAGGATTTTCATGCACAACCATCTCTGGGGTGGGAGGAGTATGGCCAGATTGGTTTGAGCTGAGAGAAAGGCAACAGTAACTCAAATAACCACTTGTTACAACCGAGGTCTGCAGAAGAGCATCTCTGAACGCAAAACACGCCCAACATTGAGGCGGATAGGCTACAGCAGCAGAAGATCACACCGGGTGCCATTCCTGTTAGCTAATAACAGGAAATTGAGCCTACAATTCACACAGGCTCACCAAAATTGCTCAATAGAAGATTGGAAAAACGTTGCCTGAAATGAAAGCATGGATCCATCCTGCCTTGTATCAACGGTTCAGGCTGGCGATGGTGGTGTAATGGTTTAGGGGACATTTTCTTGGCACACTTTGAGCCCATTATTACCAATTGAGCCTCATGTCAATGCCACAGCCTAACTAAGTATTGTTGCTGACCATGTCCATCCCTTTATGACCACAGTATACCCATCTTCTAATGGCTACTTCCAGCAGGATAACGCACCATGTCATAAAGCACAAATCATCTCAGACTGGTTTTTTGAACATGAAAATGAGTTCACTCTACTCAAATGGCCTCCACAGTCACAGATCTCAATTCAATTGAACATCCGTGGAATGTGGTGGAACGGGAGATTCGTATCATGGATGTGCACCAACTGAGTGGTGCTATCATGTCAATATGGACTAAAATCTCTGAGGAATATTTTTGTGAGGGGTGTACATAAATATGAGCACTGTATTTGTCGTGGCCCTATTCTTACCTCCTAACATATTGATTTGTTGTTTATGTTTGTCCCAGAAGACAGACGTCATTTATAATAATTTCATCCCGTGATCAAAACAGAGTTTTCAAACAAAGTTTCATCACAGACAGAAAAGGTATTCTTGCCTGAGGGCTGAGCATGTATGGAAATGTTTTTTGTACGTGATGCAAAGCAGAACACTTTGTGCATTTGTGGTGAGAAAATATCTCAGCTGGTACATGCACTGCTGTTTACTAAGGCAGGGTTCATCATTGCTACTGCCTGATGTTTAGCGATTTGTTCAACACATCACACAAACATCAAATGAGTTTGACACATCACGGAACAATAGACAAATCACAAAGCAGACAATGAAATAAAACGTATGTTATAAAATAATGTCGGATTTTAATGCTAAAAAACTGTAAAAATGCTACAGTAAAAATCTGTAATCTGTAAAACACATCAAATAAGTTCAACACATCACACAATAATAAACGGATCACAAAGCAGATGATGGAAAAAAGCTACACTGTACAAAAGAAATGTCTGATTTCAGGGGTAACAATATTGTAAAAATGCAACAGTAAAATTCTATAATCTGCAAATCACATCAAATAAGTTCAACTCATCACGCAACAATAAACTGATCACAAAGAAGATGATGAAAAAAGGTACACTGTACAAAAATGTCTGATTTCAATGCTAAAAAAACAGTAAAATGATACAGTAAAAATCTGTAAAATGTAAAACACATCAAATAAGTTCAACATATCACGCAACAATAGACGGATCACAAAGCAGATGATGAAAAAAGCTACACTGTAAAAGAATGGCTTATTTCGATGGTAAAAAAACTGTCAAATGTTACAGTAAAAATCTGTAAACACATTAAACAAGTTCAACACAAAACGCAACAATAGACTTATCACAAAGCAGATAATAAATAAAGCTACATTGTAAAAGAATGGCTGATTTCAAATGGTAAAAACGCTACAGTAAAAATGCTACAGTAAAAATCTGTAATCTGTAAAACACTTCAAATAAATTTAACACATCACGCAATAATAGACGGATCACAAAACAGATGATGATAAAAGCTACACTACAAAAATGTCTGATTTCACTGGTAAAAAACAGTAAAAATGTTACAATAAAAATCTGTAAACTGCAAAACACATCAAATAAGTTCAACACAGCATGTAACAATAGACTGATCGCAAAGAACATGATGAAAAAAGCTACACTGTACAAAAATGTCTGATTTCAATGCTAAAAAAACAGTAAAAATGCTACAGTAAAAATCTGTAATCTGTAAAACACATCAAATAAGTTTAACACATCACACAATAATAGACGGATCACAAAGCAGATGATGGAAAAAAGCTACACTGTACAAAAGAAATGTCTGATTTCAGGGGTTACAATATTGTAAAAATGCTACAGTAAAAATCTGTAATCTGTAAAACACATCAAATAAGTTCAACACATCACGCAACAATAAACTGATCACAAAGCAGATGATGAAAAAAGTTACACTGTAAAAGAATGGCTTATTTCGATGGAAAAAAAAACAGTCAAATGTTACAGTAAAAATCTGTAAACACATCAAACAAGTTCAACACAAAACGCAAGAATAGACTTATCACAAAGAATGGCTGATTTCAAATGGTAAAAACGGTAAAATGCTACAGTAAAAATATGCAATCTGTAAAGCACTTCAAATAAATTTAACACATCACGCAATAATAGACGGATCACAAAGCAGATGATGAAAAAAGCTACACTACAAAAATGTCTGATTTCACTGGTAAAAAAACTGTAAAAATGCTACAGTAAAAAACTGTAAAATGTAAAACACATCAAATAAGTTCAACACATCATACATTAATAGATGGATCACAAAGTAGATGATGAAAAAAGCTACACTGTACAAAAATGTCTGATTTCAATGCTAAAAAAACTGTAAAAATGTTACAGTAAAAATCTGTAAAATGTAAAACACATCAAATAAGTTTAACACATCATACAATAAAAGACAGATCACAAAGTAGACAATGAAACAAAACCTATGCTATAAAATAATGTCTGATTTCAATGCTAAAAAACAGTAAACTGCTACAGTAAAAATCTGTAAACTGTAAAACACATCAAATAAATTCAACACATCACACAACAACAGACGGATCACAGAGTAGATGATGGAAAAAAAGCTACACTGTACAAAAAATGTCTGATTTTAATGCTAAAATGGTAAAATGTTACAGTAAAAATCTGTCATCTGTAAAACACATCATGCAACAATAGACAGGTCACAATGCAGATGATGAAAAAAGCTACACTGTATGAAAATGTCTGATTTCAATGCTTAAAAAAAACGGTAAATGTGCTACAGTAAAATCTGTAGCCTGGATACATTAAGTTAAGTTTCCTACTATATACGGTAAATAACCGTAAAAAGACTTTTGCAGAATTGTTGACATTACTATGGTTCATTTATAAGTTCACATAGTTTTTTCTCATAAGTTGTGCACATTAGAGATTTGTTACATGTAATGTTGATAAATAATGATTATTGCACTTTATGAGTTTTTTGCATTACTCATCTGTGTTATCATGATGGTGTTTAGTAGGTGTTTAAATGGCACTGAACACCTTCTACAGTATGCTTTCCTGCTTGTGGGGAAAGTTATTTGTAATGAGCTTTGGCTCATTTCACCAACATCTGCTTATTGTTTTGAGCAACAAAGCTCTGTTGAGTTGATATTAGTACTTCAAAACATTGTTGTATGATTATAAATTAAATATAGTAATTTACTGTAAAATATAGAATTTTTTTTTACATTCCTACTGTGTTTTTAAAAGTTAAGTTATTTTGTACCGCTTTTGTACTGTCATTTTAGGATTTTCTTAGTGTTAATTAATAATTAATAATAATAATAATTATAATATAAATCCACCAAACGGCAGAAACAGTGTGGGTGTCACGATGTATGTAAACAAATAAGGGGCAAATAAAGGATATACAATTAAAAAAATTAATCACAGTCTTACACATACCGCATGTTATGGCACGTTTAACGATCATTAGATCTTAAATCATTAAAAGGTTTTATTATTTTGGCTGCCGTTATCTGTCTCACACTATTTTTATTTAATTTTTATAGCAAATAGGACTGTAAAAAATGATTTGTTTTACTCTCCTATTCACTGCACTTAAGGTTTACCCAACTATGATGAGTTCCACTACTGAGAAACCCAAAAATGTGAAAAGAGTCCATTACCAGGAGTAAATCAAGAACATACAGCTGATACAGGGGAAGTAAGTACAAGGCTGGACAGGGAACAAAAAATAAAAACACAGGAACTTAAATACACTAATTAACTAAATCAGATGACGCAGATGAAACTAAAGATCAACACAGATGAAGGAAATTAGAGTCCATGGGAACAGATAAGTGGTAAGGAACTAGATCAAAGAAACAAGAACTAAACTGTGCCAGTGGGTCATTATTTTTATTTTAAATCAGTGATGTTATTTATAGTTACATCAGTGTGCACGTGCACAAACAATATGTTTTAGGTTGACCTTAAACTCAAAAAGCAACATTTAAATAAATGTCAAATAATACAAAACTTATTAACTTATTGTTTTTTTTAATCTACCAACTCACGTAATTTAACTGAGATGAACTGATTCACTAGACAACACCTAACAAAGTGAAAACATTAAGAAAAAAAAGTTTAGTTCCAGCCCATGATCATTGGAAATACGTGCCTCCGCTTGTAAATTTTTACAGTAGGTAGTGCAGTCGACTCACAGCAAGAAGGTCGCTGGTTCGAGCCTCGGCTGGGTCAGTTAGCGTTTCTGTGTGGAGTTTGCATGTTCTTCCTGCGCTTGCGTGGGTTTCCTCCGAGAGCTCCGGTTTCTCCCACAGTCCAAAGACATGTGGTATAGGTTAATTGGGAAGGCTAAATTGTTTGTTTTCAATTTGATGGCAACATCATGCAAAATAAAATTTCTGGAATTATTTTTCTGAAACAATGTCTTGATATTTTCTCCTGCTATTTTTTTGTGAAGAAGCAGTTTGATGACCACATGTACTGAAGTTTCTAACAACTATTTTAGTGATTTGACCCCAGATTAATAAAGGGAATAAACCAAAAAGAAAATGAAGAAATGAATGAACTTAGAAAAAAATCACAGAAAGTTAATTGAATAAATAATTTAATCCCAGTTTATTTGCAAAAAAATGTTCCGTGTATACATGTTATTATAGAAACATGGCGGCAGTCAATCAATTGGGAGGGCGGGGAAAAATGCACTCCTACATCATGTTTTAATGGGCCTCAAAAGCACTGGGTCCTATTTTAACGTCAGGAAAATAAAAAAATCTTGAGACTTGTTGGGTTTCTATCACTCCTATATGACTGTGGACACACAATACCTGCACACAGTTCAGTCCAAACTGCTTACGAAAGTTGAGTTTCATTATAGGTGCCCTTTAAACTGACCAGCTCAAAGTTAAATGATCAACCTGAACCATGGCTAAATTAATATTTATATATTTAATAAGATATATTTAATACATTAAATTTATATAAAAAATGTATTGTTATGACTTATGAATGAAGTTTTATAGTGTAAATGCTGCTGCTGTATAGAAGGCAACAGTTTCATAACATTTTGCAGTATAATTTGTAATGTAAATCATAGTTTAATGTGTAATTACCCAAAAAGACAATGCAACACTGTACAAAGGAAAATATTACTACACTGTAAAACCCAACAGTCTACTTTATCGAATGAAATGAGTGTCGGTAACTCAAAATTGGCTGAAAGTTAATTCTACTCATTTGAAAAGAGTTTGGAACTCAGTGTTGAAGGTATGAGTTAGTTAAATACCTCATTACTTCAACTTAAATGGAAGAAGTTTACAGTACTCTTATACGGTCTATGTCACGCATGACGTCACACGGGTTCCCAGTTGTAAAAAGAGACCGGTTGCAATAGCAAACATGTTGTGTTGAGTGGTAGGATACCAAATTCAAAAAGTCCAAAAATAAAAAACTTAAATTTTACCCTACACCACACTTCTTTTAATGCCAACTGCAGACGTATTTGGCTAAAAGGGAGCTGAATGGAGTGAGGGCCTAATTAAAAATGCTGGACTCTGCAATTCTTATTTCGTATTAGGTGAGTTCACTATATGCTGAATCATACACTTTACTCGTTTTTGATTGCAGCAATGATTTCAGCAAAAGCAGTTAAATATGGTGAATTAAACTGTGGACACTGAATGCTCAGAATGAAATGTAAAAGTGTAAGTTCACATACCCTGCCGTACAGGTGCAGTTCGCTATCAGAATGCAGTTGCTTTGATTGTTGTTGATTACCCAGGCCTTGTATAGCTCCGTCTTCTTTCCTTGTCTTTGGCTAGGCAGAACCTCGGTTTTTAACACAACAGAGTTTTGAATCTGGTAATCATGTAACATTATTTCTTGCACATGACCACACAGAACAAAATTGTAGGCATCCAAAGACTTGTAGGCCTTTAACTTCTCTCTTGTAAAATCACTTGAGTTTCAATAAGATAGTTGTATATTTGGGGCTGGATGCTTGGCCATTTCGTCTTATCCAATATCCATTGGGAGGGTGCTATCGCAAATGGACCTGTCAGACAAACGCCGCTCACTTTAGCTTTAATTTTGCTGAATAACTGTGCTTATCCCTGGGTGACAAGCTGTTATAATACACTGAAAGTATTATGTAAATAATATATATAATATGTATTCAATATAAATTATTTTTAAGACAACAACAAAATCTGTACCACATCGGATGTCATTCCCTTGCGGTAAATGCTAGCGCTCCTGTTTTTTTCTGTAACCTCGCTGCGCGCATCCTGAATGTTTACAAACATAGTAATTCATCTATAGATTCGTTTTTTGTTTTTTATTAACTCAAATGGTTTGTAGCATTCGGTTTCCTCAAACAGTTTGAGTTGCCTTAACTTATTAGGTTTTACAGACCTCAGTTGGTTTGAGTTCTCTTCATTTATTGGGTTTTACAGTACTCAAATTGCTTTGTTTACTCCAATGGATTAAGTTCATTCTACTCATTAGGATTCGTTTTGAACTTGGTTTGGTTTGTTGCAATTAGTGTCCTCAAAGGGTTTGAGATTTTTACAGTGTAGAAACAAGACAAACAAGACAAAAACTCATTTTAGAATCACTCCTAATATTTTAACTCATGTGTTGTCTGTTAAAAAAAGGCTCAAACAGAGATATTTAGTAATTTATACTGTAAAACCCAACAGTCACCTTTATCAAATGAAATGAGTGTAGTTAGCTCAAAATTGACTGAAAGTTAATTCTACTCATTTGAAAAGAGTTTTGAACTCAGTGTTGAAGGTATGAGTTAGTTAAATACCCCATTACTTCAACTTAAATGGAGTAAGTTCACAGTACTCATATAGATTAGTTTTTTTTAACTCAAATGGTTTGTTGGTTGCAATCGGTTTCCTCAAACGATTTGAGTTGCCTTAACTTATTGGGTTTACTCAGTTGTAAACCCAATAAGTACTCAGTTGCTCAAATTGCTTCGTTTCCTCAAAAGGATTAAGTTCACAGTATTCAATAGGATTTGTTTTTGAACTTAAATGGTTTGTAGCAATCGATTTCCTCAAATAGTTTGAGTTACCTCAACCTTTTGGGTTTTACAGTGTATGTTAAAAAATCCCTTAGGAAAAAGTATTTACAGTATGACATAACGTCTACAGAAATTATGTTCTAACGGTTATAAAGCTAAGTTTTCCCCTTTAGATATGAATGTACACTTAAAAAAAAAAAGATAAGCAAAGAAGAGGAAGTCATTGTGGTTCATGAGGGTACATACATACACACAAACACACACACAAACACAAGTTTGACTGTTGCTATGTCAACCACCGAAGCAAAGACATTCAGAGGGTTAGAAACGTTTCCAAAACCAGATCATTGGGATTCAGTAGTGCACCTTCAGTCTTAAAATACTTTAATATAGCTAAAATAATCCCGAATGGTTGGCCTAGTGCGTCACAACAACAATATATTTGGAGTTTACCGTTACCAGGCAGGTATGATGATGGAACTTTCTGTTAAGCCCTCTAATCTCAGAATTTGCAATTTAGGCAGCTGATACAACTGATAGACCTAATTTAGCACGTTGATATGTTCTCTTTTGTTTTTAGTTTTAAAGCACATGACGTTGTTACTGGTGTCATGTTGCGACCGAAGTAAAAACAGATGTATATTTTGCATGCTATTGTCTACATTGTAATGCATGCAAATCTTTTCCAAAATAATTAGAAGGTAAACAGGCACGTGTTTTCTCTTAAGATGCATTTGAATAGATGAGGTTTTTCCTGGGAATAATATTTCTAAAGGAGCTGTTGACATGGAATTGAAACAGATATTGTAAAAAACCCAAACAATACAAACATTAAAATGAAACAAAACAAAAAAATCTGTAATAATGAAATGGCATATGGAGAAAGCACTGAACTGCTGAAACCTATTTATTACTTTATATAAAAGGCTTTTTGGTGATGGCAGTTTAAAGACGCCTCTCATATGGATAATGAAGTCACATGCATTGCTCAGGTGTGAGTTGAAGTCAGACTTCAACTGAGTGTAAAAATCTTGATGATTCTGTGGGTCTGGTCTATCAAATCTGATCTTTATTTTGTATTATCTATTGGGTTCATGTCAGGTGATTGGCTGGGCCATTCTACAGCTTGATTTTCATTCTCTGAAAGCATTTGAGAGTTTCCTTGCCTGTGTTTTGGATCATTGTCTTGCTGAAATGTCCCCCCTGGTTTTATCTTCATCATCCTGATAATGTAGATATTGGACTGAAGCAGCGAATATTAATTTACACAGACAAAGGGCAGAGGGTTGCTGAAGAACTACTGAGAGATTTCAGCTGCTGTCTGGGCTTTCACTGCCTTTCTACTCCTCCCTTTCTTCATCTGTTTAATACTTTTTCCCAGTGTCATTTTATTTTATTATGTTTAGCTTAATTTGTACACCAATTATATTTGTTTTCTTTGCATATCATATATCGATTACTTTGGTTGTTAACAACATCTGGGGAAAGTTAACGGCACCTTTAGAAATATGTTTTCTTAGAAAAATGGTTGTGTGTTCAATACCTATTTTTCCCGCTACGAGTAAACCCTATTATTTATATTTTCTCAGTAAATATAGGTAATATATTATGGTGCATTTGAACAAAGCAGATTTATTAAAGGGATATATTTCTATATGTAATATTTTGGGAACGGAACATCTTTAAAAATAGAAAGATAGTACATTTAAAATCATGCGAAACATTGGGAGAAAAAGTTATACACTACACAATTTCACCAAAAAGTTTATAACTGTTTTGTTTCTATTAAAAAAAAAAAAAAGTTTTGTAAATTTATTAAAGTAAAACAAGTAAGTAAGTAAGTAAGTAAGTAAGTAAGTAAGTAAGTAAGTAAGTAAGTAAGTAAGTAAGTAAGTAAGTAAATAATCCTAAAATAGCACACAACAGGACGTTTTTTCCCAACTGGACTTTTTTTTTCATTAATATTTGAAATTCTAAAATAAAATCATCTGAGATTTGGAAAGTACTTGTAACTTGTGCTGAAACAATTTTGGAGGACCGTCAACTCCAAAAAAAAAAAAAAAAACAACAACTTGTTTTGATCGTATGAGATTGTAGTCAGCTTGGTGTTGTACAGTTTGTAGCATTCGTCACCACCGAGTGGTCAAGTATATATTTGCTTCCATTTAGATTGATAGACAGATAGACAGATAGATAGATAGATAGATAGATAGATAGATAGATAGATAGATAGATAGATAGATAGATAGATAGATAGATAGATAGATCTTCATCTCTTCATACGTTTCCCTCTTGAATCATAATGTGTTTCCTGGAATGAATTGCAAAGTACAACATTAAAACCTTTAGGGGGCAAAATTATAGACGAAGACCTGGGGTACGGGTATATATACCAAACACTTAAACACTTAAACAAACAAACAAACAAACAAACAAATAAACAAACAAACAACTACAACAAAGACATGGTATGAAATGCAGATTGATACACATAATGCATGCTAAAAAAGCATACATCCACCTATTCAACAGTTATAGATCTCATAATGTACCAAAAACTTACCAGATGGCCTACTCATGTTGTCATTGTGCTGGAGATTTGGGTTTAATAAGCAGCACATTAGTTCTACTTCTAGTTAGAGACGTAACGTGGAGACGTGGTCTCCACTGATAATAAAACATAATCATCAACGTAATAGTTTAAAGTCTCCAATCATCGAGGGTAAAACACCAGTTTTGTTTCCAATGCTTTAAGTCATTGACCATGAACCAATTACAACCGCAACAGACTGGTTCATGTAACGAATCAGAGAAGAGCAGACTGTCAACGAGAAGGGATTTAGAAAGAACAAGTCTTCCAACAGTCTGGGAAATGAGGTGATTTTAAATATATTTTATAAAAATGTTTTTTTTATTTAATTAAATTTTTTTTACTCCTAAACAAATTAATTTTTAAACTCCTAAACAAATTAAAAGCTTTTAAACAAAAAAGATAAGCTGTGGAGAAAAATCGTTTGAAAAAACGACTCCATCAGTTCTACATCAGTTTAAAATGCATCGTCATGCAATTCTCTCTTGAATGGATTATGAGTTCAGATTTAAACAGCAGATGGCGCTGTTTGCTTTACAAATGCCATACTCTGCTTTCATTCAACTCCTTACAAATTCCACATGATTACGAAGTGATTAAACAGTTGCGTTTCTATAGTGACCTGTGTTTACTCTCTGTTTACTCTCTGTTTTTACTCTGTTTTTAATCTCGAGGCAAAAAAAAAAAAAACATTTTACACCCCTCAGCTAGCACTTTTCCTCATTAGCGTAAGTGTACAGTTTAAAACTAACCTACTGCGCCATCTGCTGTTAAAAATAACCTGTTTATTAAGTTGTTTAATAACTATGAGTGATGAATAACCTGTAAAATATCGGAAACCTGTAACCATTGACTTCTAAAGTAGAAAACACAAATACTATTTATAGTATTTGTGTTTTCTACATGGACAATGCAGTGGCGTAGTAGGTAGTGCTGTCGCCTCACAGCAAGAAGGTCGCTGGTTTGAGCCTCGGCTGGGTCAGTTGGTGTTTCTGTGTGGAGTTTGCATGTTCTCCCTGCGTTCGTGTGGGTTCCTCCGGGTGTTCCAGTTTCCTCCAAAGACATGCAGTGCAGGTTAATTGGGTAGGCTAAATTGTCCATAGTGTATGAGTGTATGGATGTTTCCCAGAGATGGGTTGCAGCTGGAAGGGCATCGGCTGCATAAAACATGTGCTGGATAAGTTGGCAGTTCATTCCGCTGTGGTGGACCTGGATCAATAAAGGGACTAAGGCGAAAAGAAAATGAATGAATGTTTTCTACTATAGAAGTCAGTGGTTACAAGCCAGCAATTTTCAAAATACCTTCTTTTGTGTTCAACTGTAACACATAAAGGTATTGAACCACTTGAGTGTGAGTAATTGATGAATAAATTGCGATTTTCTTTTTTTTTTGGTGAACTGTCCCTATTACTACATCTGGAAAATTCCAAATTTTCTATATGGCGCGGTCCCACTGAAAATCAGTTTATGAAGGTTTCTTTCTGTAATCACCCACTCGTCCACACATGTGAGAAATAAAAGTTCTGTAGGGTAATCTCGTGAGTAAAGCTTTTTCAATTTGACGATATGGCAATGAGATGTTATACACTGTATTTGCATGTGGAGGAAATAAATATGCTCATGTATGTGATTTTGTCAGCATCTTGTATACACACTAAGCTAAAATATTTCAAATGTGACTTTCTTAACAACATTTTTCAATAGGATGTATGCATTTTACTTAACAGTGATGTTCTGCGGGCCTGAAAATGCTAAAATTTGAAAAAATGTCACTTTTCAACAGTGAATGGAGTGCATTTTTGGTCTTTATTTACAATTGTTTTTGGACAATAACCTGCTGAAAAAAACAGCTAACTTAAGCTGGTTAGCTGGTTTTAGCTGGTTGACCAGCCTGGTTTTAGAGGGGTTTTGGCAATTTCCAGGCTGGTTTCCAGCCATTGTCAGCCTGGTCTTAGCTGGTCAGGCTGGAAAAGGACCAGCTAAAACCAACTAAAACCAGCTTGAACAGCCTGGTTTAAGCTGGACGTAGCTGGTTTTGACTGGGCTCCCTGCCTGGTAAGGCTGGTCAGACTGGTCATCTCCCAGCCTGACCAGCTAAAACCAGGCTGGAAATGGCTGGAAACCAGTCTGGACATTGCCAAAACTCCTATAAACCAGGCTGGGGAGCGTTTCCCAAACAACCACATAACTGGCGGCTGAACTATCGTGGTACGATACATCATTTGGGAAAAGGACGATGTTTCATTGTCACAGATCTGTCAATTGAACCACGTTAGTTATAACGTAAAATGACTATAACGATGCTCTAAATGGGGCGAAGCTACACCTTCTATAGAGAAAAACCCATACTTTTTGTGCAAATGATATTGTTTTACACTTACCCGCATTAAAAAATATATTAAGAACATTCCACATTCTATTCTAAAACATAAAAAACCACTTAGCTAACACATATTTTAGTCTCATGTATAAATCATACAAATAATGAATGGTTGTATTTTACAGTAGGCTATTTATTAAGAAATAAAGAAAAATACTACTTAATAAAAATAATTATTATTTTGTATTGCCATTATTATTATTTATTTATTTATTTTTTATTTATTGTAAAAATCTACTTTTACAATTTAACACATTCAAACCACTGCAGAACTTTGCAGAAATACTAAAAATAACAACAGGCCCATGTCAAATTCAGTACAGACACATTTCTTAATAAATAGCCTACACTCTCAGAAATACAGGTACAGGAGCTGTCACTGGGGCGGAACCTTTTCAAAAGAAACATATTTGTAACCAAAGAGTCCACAGTGGTACCTCAAAGGTGCATATTAGTGCCCAAATGTACCTAAAAGTACATTTGAGGTGCCATTATAGACCCTTCAGGTACAAATATGTACCTTTTGAAAAGATATAGCCCCAGTGACAGCTCCTGTACCATTAACGTATGCTTTTTGTTTTCACAAGCTATGGAGACGTAACGTAAATTCTGCTTTTAAATAATAGGTCACCTATAGCTTTCATCATGAGCCACGGCTGTGTTCAAAATGGCATAATGCCTTTCAAAGTGCACTGCGAAGGAAATGTAATTGTCAATATGAAGATCGCTAAAACTGATCTGTAAAAATGACGAAAAGCAAATTCTATCTTTATATAATATCTATATTATCTATATTATATCTATATTTGCGACGGAGTTTGCGAATGTTCGTTGGAACGACGGATTTGGGAAATGCCAAATCAACAAACTATGTTTGTAACGACGCAACTTGCGACCTTAGTTGGCTAACGATGGCTTTCAGAAACGCACCCCTGGTCGACCAGCTAAAACCAGCCTTGGCTGGTTTAAGCTGCTTTTTTCAGCAGGGTATTGTCATCATTATAAACTTTTAGAAAGCCCAAAGTAAAATAAAACAAAACTTTTTTGTCATGTCAACGGACCCTATATCTGCAAAGTATGATATACTATATCTGTATATATAGCAACATATACTGTATACCAAAACTATTCAGTAAACTGTATACTAAAATTTCTATATAAAGCACTCACACAATTGTTCATATTTTACGTTCATTTATTAAAATTTTATATATATTTTTAATTTTTTTTATTTAAGAAATCGAGGATGTTCCTGCCTAGATAATTGTGGTCATTTTTTTAAACAGTACCTCAAATTCATATTACATATTTCCTCTTGACGATCTGACATCAATCATTAGAAACCCTAAAAAATGTAGTAGTAATAATAAAATATTTTACATCATAATAATTATAACAAACAAAATAAAAGCAATGGTATATTTTTTTAAATGCCTGATCAATAAACTATTAAAAATGTTGCACTACTACAGAAGCTAACTGTAGGAGAATTGGCTGTACATGTGTAGAAAGGAGCACTCAGACCCTCTTTTTCTGGATTTCTCAACAGTATGCTGATAACCAGGTAATTGCAGGCCCATAACAGATCCTTTAATCCCACACGGGATAATTTATAACATTCTTGTGATGTATATTTTTGTGATTGTATAATTTTCTCATATGGCTTAAAATAAGACATGATGAATTGGTTTGATTTTCTGTGAAGTGGAAGAATCAATCAATGGGCAACTGTACATGAAAATCAGAATGCATCCTATAGAGTGACACTGTAAATGTGTGTTTTCCTTCACAAATAATGATAATAAAAGTCCAAAGCTAAACTTATTATGCTTACCAAATATAAAACAAGATAAAAAAAAACATGTTTATGGCAACTGGTACTCTGGATGCGCCATTAGTTATGAAGTCATCTCTTTCCATGCTTTTGCAGGATGGACTGGTAGATGTCGGACTTCAGAAACCTGGGATAGCAGTCTCTGGTCATTAGACTGAAGATCATCTTCTGTGCTGTGTCAAATGAGCTTTGTGTTGGCTCCGAGATGCTGTTTGTTATATTTGTGCGAGTCCCAGAATCGATGTTGACCTGAAAATAAGTGGAATACATTGCTGACTTAGTTGTTTCTTCATTTAAATAGATTACTAACCAACTAACTTGTATGAATATAACTGAATGTGGGTGTTTAGACTTCAAATGTGTGGTTTATTAATGAAGACAGAACCTAAAATGATGATTTTGGCACTGAGAGCAGCTTTACCACAGACACTTATTCTGGAATCTGGTGTATATCTGTATAGTGTTTAAACATGAATTATAAAAATGTTTTGGTATATTTAATTGTTTTTGCATGTGTGTCTAAAAGTTATCAATTATTTGTTTCAGAGCAAACAGATTTGACTAAGGACAATATTAAGTTTTAAACTTTAAATAAATTAAAAGCTATATATAAAAACAGCTATTGTTTTTCTGACCGATTTGATTAGCATCTTTATATTCTTGCTTGATAAATATTGTTGTTCAATTAATTAGAAAAATATAATGCCATAAATAATAGTAGTATTACTAAAACAAATGTTGTGTTGTGATACGATCTGTTTATAATGGTGATTTTTAGTTCATATTACTCTGATCCACATTCAGATAGCAATAAAAGTTATACTAGTCTGTCCTAAAGACTTATATTGAAAGGAACTAAAACTAGCATAGTCATGGAAAATTCCCATTGCTTTCCTTAACAAACATCAAAACTAATGCTTTATTATAGGATGTGTAACTTAGGCTACATTTACACAACAACAATGTAGCCATGAGCTTAAAAGTTTTTTCCTTATGTTAAAAAAAACACAACATTTAAAAAAAAAAATCTGCGTTGACACATCCGTTAACGCGATCAAAAACACTGTATTAGGTTTGCCAGTATTTGGTGCTGTCATTTTGTTAGTAAACAGTACCTATAGGAAAGTGACGATGTGCTGTTAGCAGCTCGGCGCTGATGTGTGTGTAGAATTTTTTAAAGATGTGTGTCCATTGTTGCTTGCATTGTGAAGTAAATCCACTATTTGCTGATGAACACTTGAGTAACAAGACCACTACCACGTACTCCGCCATTTTTGTGTATGTGTGTTTGTGCTGGCCTTCAATCTACTCCCCCTAAACACATACCATGGATGCCCATTACGTCTTCATTTTCAAAGGATTCATTTTAACGATCTAAGCGCAAAGTCTAAAGCAGTTGGGACCGAAAATAAATGGTTAGTGGTTCAGCGCATGATCTAAAAGGGTTGACCTTATTCAATTATTCCTATAAAGAGTTACGGATGTGCTTTGGGCATAATGTGCATTTAACCAATCAGAGTTTCAACTCTCAATCCCCCTTAAGAGTCATTCACCAATTGTAAGTGGAAAAACGGAGCGTTTCACTAGTAAAAAGTACCGTTTACATTACGATACATTACATATATTGTAACTTCATTAAGGGCAAAGATTTGAGACAGTGGCTCAAGTAATGAAAGCAATGTCTTCCTCTGTCCATGTTTTGGCGTGGAATTTCAAGCGATTTCTTCAGAATTCACCAGGTCATAAAATTATGTTTTTTATGTTTTCACATAAACGCACCTGTGGTGTATACGTAGACATATGACAATGCAGGCTCATGGGAAATATGTGCCTAGGACAAAATTTTTGAGAACTGACAAATAAATAGCCTGCATTACGATGACTTGCAGTTTTTGTTTTCACAAATGTACATTTTTGACAATCTCAAACACGTTACTGGGGCGTGTTTTTTTTCATACATGTAATTTCTGTTAAAATCCACCAGAGGCCGCTGCAGATACATTTCTGCGAATATTAATGTCCTTCTTGTACTTCTTAAAGCTGGTCGGCTTGTGGATACTATTTGATTTTTGGGTTTCGTTTTACCTTAAAAACTCATTAAAAATGCAGCCATATGTACCCGTGATCACACATTTCTCGGTTCTCAAATATGTAGTCCTGGGCACATTTTCTCCATGAGCATGAGTATTTTTTTTTGTTTTATTATTGATACACGCTGTGAGCAAAATTACCGCTACAGCAACACAATCTCACGGCAATTCGTAACTTTTTGATTTAGTGGCTAATTCGCATGAATTCGTACGATCTAATTTGTACATTTTCGTACGATTTCCTCATCCCCCAATGACGGTTGGGTTTAGGGGCGGGGTTAGGTGCCACGCCTCCTTTTTAAAATCGTATAATTTCGTACAAATGAACTCGTACGAATTCATACGAATTAGCCACTAAACTGACAAAACGTAAAATACTTAAGTTTTCTCGTGAGATCAGGCTGGCTACAGATATGTTTACCATGGATGACGTCAAACTGATGATGAGTTTTTTTTTTGCGAATCAGTGTTTGGCGCATCCCTGTTTTGTCGTTCAGTCTGACGTTATGAAAACAGATCTTAGCCTACTGTGTGACATGGGAGTTATGTTCGTGCAATATGACATGCTACAACCGTTTAAGACTATTAAAAATCGCACATTGTGAATTAGGCTTAATATAGTTTTTCATCGTTAAATTCGATTTTATTTCAATACTATTTTAAAGTGTCAGTTTTAGTTAGTTTCCTCAATGCTTTTGTTAGTTTTTGTTTATTTTTTATTTTGTGAACACATTCCTATTTAGTTTTTGTAAGTTTACTTTTAGTAATTTTACTTTAACATTAGAGTTAACAGAACACATACAAAGTTGCACGCCATAAAATTACTTTAACTCTTATTAATAAAAATAAAATAATAGTTTGAACAGACACAGAACCCTAAACTTACTGTAACTTAAACGAGTAAAAGATACAATTATAAAAAATTTAGACAAACGACAAAAAATCCCTACTTTTTTGGCAGCTGAAGAAAAGTTAGAAGACATCATTTATGTTTATATAGAAAAGATGTGTATATAATAATGTGCTTAATTTATATGTTTGACTGTAACAAAAGTGCATGTACAGCTATTATTTAAACAGATAATTGGGCACAGAATAAGCATTTAATAATTTTATAAATTATTATTATTTTTTGCTAATTTAAAATTTTCTTCAGTTAATTTATTTCTTGTGTAAGTTTCATTTTAGTTTTAGTTTTTCATTTAATGTGATTTTGTAAAACAAATATGTAAAACAAAAGAAGATTTATTGGCCAAAATCAAAGAATCCTGTGATAAATCTCAGGATCATATATTTGAATATATTCTGGAATCTTTAGTTTCTAGAATTAATTATGTTATGCCTGTTTTTTCTTCTTCTTAAAAATAAATTAAAATGATTATATAATACATTTAAACTTTTGTCTTTACAAGTACTGCTGAGTTTTATACTTGTTAGGGACCGAGCACCAAACGGTGCAAGGCCATATTGGAATTGCTCCGTTTATTATTATTATTATTATGATTATTATTATTATTATTATTATTATTCTCACGAATGAATCGCGATTTTGAGGGTCTAAACATACCCGAAAACTCACGAAAATTTGCACACGCCCCAGAAGTCGCGAAAATTTACGTTTGTTATAGGTTTCGGAAGTGGGCGGGGCAAAATGACTCGACAGCGCCACCTAGAAAATTGATACGGACAAGCCCCCGAGCTACGAATCACGCACACGCACGACAATTGGCACACACCTCATTTTAGTCTTAGTTTTCCTTTACTAAAATAATGGTGATTCTGAAAAGTCAAAAAAAATAAAAATGTCATGAATAAGACATTACAATATTTAACATAATGCAATGAAAAATAAATAAAAGACTAAAGTTTTTTGCACAGCTATTAAAGCTGTTGAATTTTAATTCATGGCCAATACATATTGAGACACTGATATTTTATTTACACACTTCAATCAGCCATCAATCAGTTGTATAAATGCATTATAACACTTGTAGCTCTGTATATGAAATGATATGTCTGTATATCAGCCCTGTTGTGATTATTTAAATCACTACAAATGAACATTTAGCAGTGGGATCTGATTGATTTCCTCATAGTTGGTTCATTCAGAGCATGTCATTCACCTGTCTGGGTGCTTCCGTCTGCACAAACTCAGTGTAGATCTGATTGGCCATGCTGATCATCTCCGGCTCATTCGTCACCTTTTTATATTCCTCACAAGCCAGCCAGAATAGAATATTTTCCTCACTGTATTCCGACTTCAGGAAGTCCTGAAAAGCCGTCTGTCCCGCTGCAGCAAGACACCATTATTACAGCCTAATAGCACAGTTAATATTTATTCTACTTTAATATTAATACTTAGTTTATCTTTATTAATGGATATGTATATTTGAGTGTAATTAATGTGACTCCATCCATAAAGAGTTGATACAAATATCTGATGTGCCTTCATAATACACTGAAAAACCCAACAGTCAACTTTATCAAATGAAATGAGTGGAGTTAACTTAAATTTACTGAAAGTTAATTCTACTCATTTGAAAAGAGTTTTGAACTCAGTGTTGAAGGTAATGAGTTAATTAAATATCTCATTACTTCAACTTAAATGGAGCAAGTTCACAGTACTTACATAGATTAGTTTTTTTAACTCAAATGGTTTGTAGCAACAGGTTTGCCTTAACTTATTGGGTTTTACAGTACTCAGTTGGTTTGGTTCTCTTCATTTATTGGGTTTTACTGTGCTCAAATTGCTTCATTAACTCAAATGGATTAAGTTCACAGCACTCATTAGGATTAGTTTTTAAACTTAAATGGTTTGTTGCAATCGGTTTGCTCAAATGGTTTGAGTTACCTTAACTTTTTGGGTTTTACAGTGTAGATTTAGACTAAGATGTATAGCCACAACATTGGCTCATTGACTTTAGGCAAATACTCTGACTAAAGTGTTTACAGTCGGCAGGCTAGCCTTTTGCTTATTTTCTCAGTATTTGCATTCTGCCAACCGACAAATCGACTGAGTAATAATCCACAAGTATCTTTTTATGCTTTCGGTGCAGAAAATATTATTTAATAATGCACAAATTATTGTCTAAATAAAAAAAAATGATCAGGTATTTCAAATAAGTATCTCCCAATGAAGCAAATGTATAATTTTAGTGAGCTGTTTTTATGTATAATACACATTTCTTTACTTTATATCATAACAACATTGTATAATAATAGCTACTAATACTAATAATAGCTATTACTAATCCTAATAACGTATTAATGTAATATAAATGAGAATACAAATGATATATTATATTATATTATTATATTATATTATTATTTATATTATTATTATATATTATTTTACATAAATATATATAACTAATTATTTATTAATAACAAAATATAAGAATAAGAATTTCAATAATGTTTTAATAATGATAGCTCTTAATGGTTTTATATATATATAAATATATGTGATACTTGTTACAATTATATACTTAAAATATACTAAATAATATCTATACGTTATATAATTATAATTAGACTACTATTTGTTCAGATCTATGATAATTATCTTTATTTGTTTGTGCATTTTATAATAATCGTTAGACTCAAATCTGATCACTTTTTATTGCTAAAATATATATTTCAGATTCTTATGCAATAAATTACTCATAATTAATTATAATAATTTTCATAATAAATGGTATAATAATTATATATGAACAATAAATTAATACTTATAATAATAATAATAATAATAATAATAATAATAATAATAATAATAATAATAATAATAATAATATAACAACAAATTTGATCTTTTTACATCAGTAATCACAGTAATCAACTTCAATAATTTTTAGTGTTGATTCACACGATTATGTTTATGAATAAACAGAAATCTGTAATATTTTGTGTCTGTTGATGAGATCACAGCACTGAGAAGGGATTTTCTTCTCTTACCTTTACAGGACAGCAGCTTCTCGATGGACTCGCCCCAGGAGTCCACATCATCCACAGGTTCCTGAGAAAAGCAACAAAATCTACCCTTGAAAATTACATGGAGATCCTTTACAGGTCAAGCTGATTTCAAATATGCACTGCTAGCAGAAAATAATAAGTTGAGCCAACTTAAAATTGTAAGGCACTTTGCTTTTTGAGTTTGTTTTAATTTAAGTTGAGTCAAATTGACTTACAATTTAATGTTTTTTTTTCTTTTTTTTACAGCGAATATGCTATACTGTGCCAATAACATTCCTATCCTAAAACCTTAGAACCTCCTGACCAGTAAATGATCATATTAATAAAATTAATAAAAAATAAATAAGCGTGTGACGGAGCAGTTATGAATGCGGGACTCACTTTATGGCCATCTCTGTCAGCAGTGTCTTCGGCATGAGTCTCCGCTTCACTCGGTGGCTCTTTATGGCACTGGAGGGTCCGAACACATTTACTGGCATGAATGGAACACATGGAAATCAGCATGCAAAGCTCTGGGCAGGGTCATCTCTTCAGTCTCGCAGGTCATCTAGAAAACATCTTCACCGCAGAGCTGATGGACGGGGGAAAAGTCACTTCGCTTTACTTTGCGGATGAATTCAAGACAGATAGTGACACTTGTAGGAAAACAGCATGTTTTGATTCATCCTGTCAACTTGCAGCATCGCCATTTTTCATATTATACATGCTTGGGATGACTAGAGGGAAAATTAATTAGCATTTTTTGAGTGAATTTTCATTACAAGGCAATAATAGTTTGTATTCTGTAAGTCCTCTATAATGTAATGCATTACTGGCTAATCTGAGCACTGATTTAATTAAATTTTTTCAAGCATCAGTAAAAAAATAATAAATATAAAAAACACATTTCTAGCATGATTTATAGAACTCAGTTTTTTCCAAAATGAAATGCAGAATAAAGTGATTCATTCAACCGATTTATTCAAAGTTTCTGATTCATTCAGGAATAAAGAGTATGACTTTATAAACAGATCACTAGATTATTGACTCACTCGATTCATTCAAAAAGGCAGATTAATTCATATATATACATATATATATATATATATATATATATATATATATATATATATATATATATATATATATATATATATATATATATATATACAGTTGATGTCAGAATTATTAGCCCCCCTGAATTATCAGCCCCCTTGTTTATTCCCCCCCCCCCCCCCCCCCCCCCCCCCCCAATTTCTCTTTAATGGAGAGAGAACACATTTCTAATCATAACAGTTTTAATAACTCATTTCTAATAACTGATTTATTTTATATTTGTCATGATGACAGTAAATAATATTTTACTAGATATTTTTCAAGACACTTCTATACAGCTTAAAGTGATATTTAACGGCTTAAATAGGTTAATTAGGTTAACTAGGCAGGTTAGGGTAATTAGGCAAGTTATTGTATAACGATGGTTTGACTATCGAAAAAAAAAATATATTGATAGTACACCTATAACTACACATTGCTTAAAGGGGCTAATATTTTTGTCCTTAAATGGTTTTTTAAAAATTAAAAAACTGCTTTTATTTTAGCCAAAATAAAACAAATAAAACTTTCTACAGAAAAAAAAAATGTTATCAGACATACTGTGAAAATGACCTTGCTCTGTTAAACATAATTTGGGAAATATTTTAAAAAAGAAAAGAAAATTCAAAGGGGGGTTAATAATTCTGACTTCAACTGTATATATATATATATATATATATATATATATATATATATATATATATATATATATATATTAACCTTACCCTAAACCTATCCAAACATTTTTTTTACAAAAAGACATGATAAAGTGATTCTTTCAAAACAGTTGATTCATTCAGGAATTAAGAACATTACTTTATAAAGAGCTCACTAAACTATTGACTGAATTGGTCAGTGGTTCGTGAATGAATCTGGCTTTTTGAATGAATGGAGTAAGTAAATTTTTTTATCAAATGTTTACTATATTTACTGCTATATCTTTTTGGGTGAATTTTCCCTACAAGGCAATGATAGGTTGTCATATGGAATAATATTAATTCTGAGCAGAGACTCGATATTTTTTAAAGCATCAGAACCAAAATGTGCAACAAGTTTATATTTTCTGAATAAAATTAAAGTCAAATCTAAAGTAAAATTATGAAACTAATTTCTAGCATGATTTATAGAATACACAATAAAATGCCATTCAACAGCAGTTTATGTAGTTTAACTACATATTACCAGGCATATTTAGAACAATAATAATTTTAATAATCAAGATGATTTAGTATAACAATCATATTGAAGGATTATACAGCAGCCCCGAAATACTAATTCAGTTTTATTAATTCAAAAAAGATTTTAGTAATTTAAAATATAATAATTACTATTAATTACTATTATAATTATTTTTATCATTAAATTAATTACTATTATAATAATTATATAAACTTTTATAATATATATATATTTATATTTTATACTTATTTAAAGAGTTTATTTTATTGCTTATTTATATTTAAATGAGTACAGAATGATTTTTTTTTAACTTTGTGTATTTAATATGTATTTTATGTATTTTAGAGGCAAAACAAAGTGTTATTAAGTAATTTAAGGACAATAATAAGTTTATAAATAATAATAATAACAATAATAATAATAGTAATAATAAAAATAAATATAAAATAATGTTATATAGTATTATATTATATTTAAATAATTAAAGAAAATATATATTTACTAGTTATGATATTTGTAAATATGTTAAAACATTATAATATAAATATTATATTAATCATAATATATTTCATTTACTATTAAAAATTTATCAGTAAATATAAAACTATTCAGAGGCTTAATTTAATTAAGATGGAAAAAATATTTTATTTATTATTATTATTATTCATTAATAATATTAATTATTATTAGTGTTTTTAAATAATTTTATTATTATCATTATTAATAATAATAATAATAATAATAATAATAATAATAATAATAATAATAATAATAATAATAAACAATAATAATAATAATAATAATAATAATAATAATAATAATAATAATAAACAATAATAATAATAATAATAATAATAATAATAATAATAATGTTTTATTATTATTATTATTACTGTTATTATTATTATTATTATTATTAGTAGTAGTAGTAGTAGTGGTACTATGAGTATTTAATATATATTAGTATATAATAGAAAATTATACATTTACATTCATTTATTCATCAAATTTTAGCACAATTTTACTGCATGTCTAATATACAGAGATGTCCAATTTTACTTTTGGAGAACCAACAATTACCTAGAAGTTTAAGTCTAGTGTCTTAGACTGGCTGGTTCTAGTGTGTTTAATGCAAGGTTGTCACATTGTGTGTTTCTCAAATTCCCCATAAGTGCTTCAACAGGGCATTATAGTTTGAACTTGGCCACTTCTCAACCAATCCCACAGCAACACCTGCCTGTGTGATGCTCCAGGTGGGTCTCCATAGCTCATCACCACATATATCCACGGTATTGAAATTGCTGAATGGAAATCCTGCCATAACCAAATGGCGTGCGGTTCAAGTAGACCTAAATTGAAGTATTTGCCTACTATTTATGATCTAATCCTTTCCATTGTGCCGGAATGGTGTATTCCTGGTTAAATGTTCCATCATTTCAAGTAATCAAAGCTACAAAACTCAAGACACAATATCTCATCTGTCATACAGTTGAGGTCAGCATTATTGGCCCTCCTGAATTATCAGCCCCCCTGTTTATTTTTTCCCCAATTTCTGTTTAACGAAGAGAAGATTTTTTCAACACATTTCTAAACATAATAGTTTTAATAAATAATTTCTAAATAACTGATTTATTTTATCTTTGCCATGATGACAGTAAATAATATTTGACTAGACATTTTTCAAGACACTTCTATACAGCCTAAAGTGACATTTAAAGGCTTAACTAGGTTAATTAGGCTTAACTAGGTTAATTTAATTGCTCTGTAGACTATCGGAAAAAAAAATACCTTAAGGGACTAATAATATTGACCTTAAATTGGGTTTCAAAAAATTTAAAACTGCTTTTATTCTAGCCGAAATAAAACAAATATTTTTAAGACACTTATATACAGCTTAAAGTGGCATTTAAAGGCTTAACTAGGTTAATTAGGTTAACTAGGCAGGTTAGGGTAATTAGGCAAGTTATTGTACAACAATGGTTTGTTCTGTAGACTATCGAAAAAATATAGCTTAAAGGGGTGAATAATTTTGACCTTAAATTGGGTTTCAAAAAATAAAAACTGCTTTTATTTCAGCCGATTTAAAACAAATAAGACTTTCTCCTGAAGAAAAAATATTATCAGACATACTGTGAAAATTTCCTTGCTCTGTTAAACATCATCTGGGAAATATATAAAAAAGGAAAAAAAAAAATTCAAAGGGGGGCGAATAATTCTGACTTCAACTGTATATATTGTACAGTATTGTGTTTGGATGCTTGATTAAATGTCTGAAAGTCACTGCATTTCATAGAAAAGGTTTCCATAAGCAAATGATGCTGAAGCTTTTCCTGACTTCATACTATTTTTGCAATGATTTATAACTGGTTTCATGGGATGCTCTTTTTAAGTTCACATAAGGTGTTTAAATAAGAGTAAATGCCTGAAAGGAAACACAGTATATATCAATATAGATTATTTATATGAATATCACTGCACCTTTGTTGATCCACATTCTACACTCAAAAATGCTGACTTTGCTGTTTGTTCACACTACTTATTTAAAATAAGCTGAAACAACACAATTTTTGATTTTTTTTTTGGACAACCTAATTGTTTTATGTCCATTCATTCATTTTTCTTCAGCTTAGTCCCTTTATTAATCAGGGGTCACCACAGCGGAATGAACCGCCAACTTATCCAGCATATGTTTTACGCAGTGGATGCCCTTCCAGCTGCAACCCAACACTGTGAAACACCCATACACGCTCATTCACACACATGCACTATGGCCAATTAAGCTTGAACCAGCGACCTTTTTGCTGTGAGGCGATCGTGCTACCCACTGCGCCACCATTGCACCTTCATTCATATTTTTAGCACACAAATTTGGTGCACTCCTAACAAAAGCTAATGAAGATATTTCAGGGTTTTGGATAGTCTGTTGGGCTGATACATCATATCATTAGCCTCTGAAACTTTAATCAAAAGAAAACAACTTCCAGCTTAGATTCAGCCTTGACGTAATCTTGTAAACTTTAAAGTTGGACCCTATTTATTTGTCAGTACTTACTTCTAATATTAGTAGAGTGTTGATAGACTCTTAGGGCGGCACGGTGGCTAAGTGGTCAGCACTGTCGCCTCACAGTAAGAAGGTCATTGGTTCGAGTCCCATTCGAATGCCATTTCTGTGTGGAGTTTGCATATTCTCTCTGTGTTTGCATGGGTTTTCTCCGGTTTCCCCCACAGTCCAAAGACATGCAGTATAAGTGAATCGGGTAAACAAAATAGGCCGTAGTGTGAATGTGAGAGTGTTTGGGTGTTTCACACTACTGGGTAGGGGCTAGAAGGGTACCCGCTGTGTAAAAAATATGCTGGAATAGTTGCCGGTTCATTCTGCTGAGGCGACCCCTGATAAATAAGGGACTAAGCTGAAGGAAAATTAATGAATGAATAAAAGACCTAAGTTTCCCAGTGATGGGTTGCAGCTGGAAGGGCATCCGCTGCGTAAAACATATGCTGGATGAGTTGGCGGTTCATTCCGCTGTGGCAACCCCTGATAAATAAGGGACTAAGCTGAAGGAAAATTAATGAATGAATAAAAGACTTAAGTTTCCCAGTGATGGGTTGCAGCTGGAAGGGCATCTGCTGTGTAAAACATATGCTGGATGAGTTGGCGGTTCATTCCGCTGTGGCGACCCCTGATAAATAAGGGACTAAGCTGAAGGAAAATTAATGAATGAATAAAAGACCTAAGTTTCCCAGTGATGGGTTGCAGCTGGAAGGGCATCCGCTGCATAAAACATATGCTGGATGAGTTGGCGGTTCATTCGGCTGAGGCGACCCCTTATAAATAAGGGTCTACGCTGAAGAAAAATTAATGAATGAATAAAAGACCTAAGTTTCCCAGAGATGGGTTGCAGCTGGAAGGGCATCCGCTGCGTAAAACATATGCTGGATGAGTTGGCGGTTCATTCCGCTGTGGCGACCCCTGATAAATAAGGGACTAAGCTGAAGGAAAATTAATGAATGAATAAAAGACCTAAGTTTCCCAGTGATGGGTTGCAGCTGGAAGAGCATCTGCTGTGTAAAACATATGCAGGATGAGTTGGCGGTTCATTCCGCTGAGGCGACCCCTGATAAATAAGGGACTACGCTGAAGAAAAATTAATGAATGAATAAAAGACGTAAGTTTCCCAGTGATGGGTTGCAGCTGGAAGGGCATCTGCTGCGTAAAACATATGCTGGATGAGTTGGCGGTTCATTCCGCTGAGGCGACCCCTGATAAATAAGGGACTAAGCTGAAGGAAAATTAATGAATGAATAAAAGACCTAAGTTTCCCAGTGATGGGTTGCAGCTGGAAGGGCATCCGCGGCGTAAAACATATGCTGGATGAGTTGGCGATTCATTCCGCTGTGGCGACCCCTGATAAATAAGGGACTAAGCTGAAGGTAAATTAATGAATGAATAAAATAACTAAGTTTCCCAGTGATGGGTTGCAGCTGGAAGGGCATCCGCTGCGTAAAACATATGCAGGATGAGTTGGCGGTTCATTCCGCTGAGGCGACCCCTGATAAATAAGGGACTAAGCTGAAGGAAATTAATGAATGAACAAAAGACCTAAGTTTCCCAGTGATGGGTTGCAGCTGGAAGAGCATCTGCTGTGTAAAACATATGCAGGATGAGTTGGCGGTTCATTCCGCTGAGGCGACCCCTGATAAATAAGGGACTAAGCTGACGGAAAATTAATGAATGAATAAAAGACCTAAGTTTCCCAGTGATGGGTTGCAGCTGGAAGGGCATCCGCTGCGTAAAACATATGCTGGATGAGTTGGCGGTTCATTCCGCTGTGGTGGCCCCAGATTAATAAAGAGACTAAGCTGAAAAAAAAAATATTAATGAATAAATAGACTTAAGGTTATGGTGTTACGATTAACGCACTTGTTTATGCACTAGAAGCCGGTAAATGTTGTTATGAACTTTCTAAGAACAGTATGGTTTACTAGTGAGATGTGATTTTGAATAATGTGGGATCAGGAGTTAGTGCAGAGTCCTTTTTTGGAAATGAGGAAAGACTGTCTCAGGTGTCAAGTGGAAAAGTGGTATTTAAACATCCTACCACAGGTTATTGTTGGATTCGTTGATAACGCTAGCTTTGAAAGTTAAGGAATAGATGAAGTTTTATCATTTTTCTTGAACTCCTTTTCTTTTCTTTTCGGCCTTTCGGCCTGAATCACCCTTCTAACCTTTACGTGAACATCATCGCAAAAAGAAAGATTTGTGCTCGATCCTCTCTGAGCTCTCCTTTAATATGGTCTCAGTCTGTCACTGGGCATGTAAATCTCTAGAAGCGATGGAAAATCCTCTGGCAGATTTGCATGCATAATGACTCACACATGGCCAGGAGAATTTGCTTTCCAAAAAAGCTGGCAAGGGTGAGGACATGCTCACCTGCGTTGACTCCTGAAATCAGAGTCATTCATTCCCAAGAACACATGCTTTCAGATTTGCCCCTTTTCTGCTGTGTATTCAGCCTGCACACTTTTTCCTACTACATATTCATCCACAATTTTTGATTTCAGTTGTTCATATAATTGAAAGAGGAGATGCGCTTAGTTTCAGAAATATTTATCTACATTAATAATTAAACATTTTAAATTTTCACATTGGGTAGAATTGTCTGCAATGTTTATATTGTTATGTTTATATTAGGTTGTGAAGTGAAGATACTGTAGAACTAAAAACCGTCTTGTTGGGGACTGACTCATTTGTCTAAGTCATTTGTTTGTAGCACCTGTGTAAGCCTGCATGTCTGATGCCTCTGTGTTTTCTTTTGTGTGTGTGTGTTCAGCAGGGTCAGTGACATCAGGTATTCCCTTTGTCAGGCTCGAAAACAAGAGACTATATTTAGAATTCTCTTTGGGAGAATTCTGAAAAATTAAAGACAAACAAACAAACAACAACAACAACAAAAAAAACATATATAACATCTGCCTGCAAGGGGTAAAGTTGGGATAATTCAGTTTCATGAAAAGTGAAGTCTTCCCATTTTTTCCCAAATTGTCACTTCAGAGTGAAAACATTCATGACCGCCATATTTAAGTGTCGTTCCAGACTGAAGTGCTCAAAACTGACCATTTTAAAGGGCCGTTCGAACTTATGGACACTTCTGGCTCCTGTTTTTTTGGTGTCACATTCTGCATTCTATTTGAAAGGACTTATACCTACAGTATGCCCTAAACCCCTCGGAGGAATTAAGGCATAGGCATGAGTACTCTGAATGGAAAGCAGTGTTATGCTGGGTTCCATTCAGAAGAGCTCATTTCTATGTAATCCCTTTGGAGTGTCCCTCTGAAGGGATTAGAGCATAGGGAGGAGTTCATCCAAACTGAACGCAGTGTGTGACTCAAACAACTTCCCTGCGGACAGGATCATGGCCTGAAGTGTTCATCAGTTGTATCTTTCAAAATACTTAATTCAAAGGGCTCTTCGAAGTGGCTAGTTTAGAGCACTTTGGTTTGGAATGACTTCTCAATATGGTGGCCATGACTTTTAAAATATATTAATATGTTTATCATTAACATTCATATATTTTTCACATATTATTAACATTATCATTAACATTCATATATTTTTATATTTTTATATATATATATATATATATATATATATATATATATATATATAAAATAGTTTTAAAAAAATTAAAAACTGCTTTTATTCTAGCCAAAATAAAACAATTAAGACTTTCTCCAGAAGAAAAAAATATTATCAGACATCCTGTGAAAATTTCCTTGCTTTGATACACATCATTTGGGAAATATTTGAAAAAGAAAACCCACAATAACGAATTACTTCTGTTTTTACCATATAAAATAATTATGAGACTTCAAATACAAAAAATACTAAACTTAAAACAAAACAGAAAGCATAAACAACCTGAAACTATACCATTACGAATACAGAATACACAAACCACCACAAAGTAAAGGTTAACACTTTGCGATAAGGTATTAGTTAACGTTAAGTTAAGCCTAATATTAAATATATAAGTAATAATTTAATAGTAATGCATTTAAAAATGTTTGACTAATATAGTGGTTGTATGCTAAACTAGCACTCTATTGTATAGACAGGCATACTAATTTGAGGTCTGAATAAGCCAAATAGGCTCGACACGCCTGTTTACTGTAGTACAATGTATTAAATAAATATTTAATTAAATTAATATTATTAATGAAATATTTCCATGTATTAAATAAATAAAACTGCTAATTTTTCTTATTAAATGGCGTAAATATAAATATTTTTTAAACCTACAGGCTAATTCACACATTTAACAATCTGAATCATAATAATAAATATATATTTTTTAATACAAGACAACACATGATGTTTCTATTCTATCTCTGTCAGTGACCCTGACAGTTAAAACGAGTACATTCACTAAATGGTTCTGTCACTATGTTTAATCATTTCTGTGCATGGCTGTTTGGTATAGACTAGTTAATGCCACATACACTATGATGCAGGGGCGTAGCGGACATTTTAAAAGTGGGGGGGACGGCTGTATGAGATCATACTTTCATATAATTATTAATCACCTGTTTCTAAATGGTCTGTCTCTAAAAGTAATGATTTTAGAGCTTTGCTACGCCCCTGCTGTAATGTCTTTTATATTCGTAGTTCATTTTGAAATAGTGTAGTGGAATGTTAAGAGTTACATTTTCACTGCAATAGGTGGGCACTGAGGAAACAGTAGATGTTAAACCCGATTGCTTCTCTGTGGCATTGGTATAGGTGATACAAGTGTATCTATAGCAAATAAGTAGATATAATAAGTTATCAATAAACACACACCTTTTTTTCTCTCACTCTGCACAGCTGTGGTTTGCTGATCAAATGGAAAACAAAATATGAGAAGCCAATTCGCAAAAATTTTAGGGGGGCTGAGTAGAAATATAGGAGCCCCCCTAACATAGGCCTATGACGCCCATGCTGAAGGACTCAGTTAGTTTGATCAGTGTGTTTAATTAGGGTTGGAACTAAACTGCAGAGCTGCGGCTCTCCAGGAGTTTGACACCTGTGCTCTACAAGTATTGTCTTAGTTCATGTTAGTAAATACATTAACGAATGAAACCTTCTTGTAAAGCGTGGCCATCTTGTATTTGCTTTAAACTACTTTCCTACTCATCTTACATGTCAAGCTGCCGATCATCCTTCCTCCAGCAGGGGGAGCTGTGGTTCCTAAATCAGCTTCCTCTCACCTCTCTTCCTCCTGCTGGCCTACTGCACGCTAAAAACTTCACCTAAAACCCTCCCGCCATACTCATAAGCGATAATAGGGGTGAATTTGTGTTATCGCTGCCAAATCTTCACACACACAGTCTGGCTATGCTGCCACACAAACATTAGCTTCAATCTCTTATGAGATGATTTTCTCTTATAGTGTCAGCTACAGATATCATTAACTGACGACATTCAGTTGTGTAACGATGGCGTGGAGAGATGATGGGCTGTGTGAAGTGTTTATTAGTTTGCTCTCTGATGACAGCAAAAAAAAAAAAAAAAAACCCCAAAACAAAACATAATCCTTTCCATGTTTTGTTATTTGTGTTGTTTAGCAGAATGACTATTGTTTACATGTCGTTTAGAGGAGTAAATATCTTTGGTTTTGTGTCACGAAACAAATCAGGTTTCAAATGTAACATTGCTGATTCCCTTTTAGTCAGTTTTTATTACTTTTATTGTAATAGAAAATGCATTTCATAATGTTTTGATTATGATAATGGGGGCATGGTGGCTCAATGGTTAGCCATATTGTCTCACAGCAAGAAGGTTGCTGGTTTGAGCCCCGGCTGGACCAGTTGGCATTTCTGTGTGGTGTTTGCATGCAGTAAAGCTGAACTGGGTAAACAAAATTGTCTGAAGTGGATGAGTGTGTGTGAATGTGAGAGACAATGGGTGTTTCCCAGTACTGGGTTGTGGCTGAAAGGGCATCCACTGCATAAAACATATGCTGGAATAGTTAGTGGTTTATTCAATGTGGTAACCCCTAATAAATAAGAGACTAAGACTAAGAGACTAATGAATATTTTGATTTAGTGGTTAGTCCATATGAGTTTGTTAATTAATTTTCCTTTGGTCCCTGATTTAGGTGTTACCATAGTGGAATGAACTGCCAACTACTCTGTACTATGTTTCCAGCCACAACCGAGTTTGAATTCATATAATCTCAATTTAGTACCACTTGCACTCGCATTCTCCAATGGCGTTAGGTTTAGGGGTGGGGATTGTTAGTTGACATGCCTCTTTTTGAAAATCGTATGATTTCATATGAAGGAAAGGAGGTTTTACCAGCCATAGCAGGGGTCTCAAACTCAGAATTGTCAGGGGGCCATTTTAGTGACTGACAATTCATAGGAGGGCCGTTTTAACAGTCAAGCACAAGAAAAAACGTGACGTAATTGATGCATCTTAGGACGACAGACCTGATGTTTATATTTCAAGCATTACCTGTCACCAGTGATAACTGCTGAAATATACCTGTGGCTGTTTAGCATTTGTACATTTAAAAAGTCATAATAATGATAATAATAATTATTATTATTCTGTCCCAACCAATTGTTGCTTTACTAAAAGTTTAACGTATCGCGTAAGATCAGCAGAAAGCATAATGAACTACCTCAAGACATGAGCGATTTATAACTGCAGCAAACAGTTTGGAAGCATTAGAAGTGTCCAAAACAAGATGTCCAAAATCATTTTAATATTTGTAATAATTTGTCTAACATATCTTTTGTTTACATTGCACTGAAAGCCGCGCACAACTCTCACCGCTACAGTGTGAGATGTCTCCACTTGAGCGCGCACATTAGCATGTACTCTTACATTGCAAATAACGAAAAATAACTTTGTTTAGTTGCAGCAGTTTTGTTCCGTGCAACAGAAACATAGAGTTGAGAAGCCTGTATGATTAAGTATCCAAAAGTTTTTGGCTCCTTGTGCCTTGTGTCGCTTAATGTCAGGTGACTCACGCTCTGTGCAGCTTTCAACTGCAGCTCGTGCTGTATTGAACAGACGTGCGTCACTTCATAACTATATCAACCGTTTTTCGACTAAATAAACTTACTAAACGTACTAAATTTACTTTTGATGTCTTGGTCACACTATTTGGAGGTATGGAACAAATTGCCTTGCGGGCCGCCAATTGAATAGCCCTGGTTTAAATACATGTCACTGATGAGAAGATGACGGATGTTTACTGTATGATGACCGAAATGGCCTTAAAGACCCAGCAGGCACAAGGCATCAACATGACATCAGATTGACGTTGTACACCAAAGTCGTGGGGACATTGCATTTTGTTTGGAAAAAAAATTAGGTTGACATCAAAACCCAACGTCAGGCCGACGTCAATGTCCAACGTCAAACCTAAAATCAACGAAATATCAACGCCTAATGATGTTACAGCTTGGCATTGTGTGGACGTTACCACTATGATGTCTATTAGGTGTTGGATTTTGGTTGACGTTGGTTTAAGATGTTGACTCGATGTTGAATTTTGGTCACTTTCTAACACAACTTAAAATCAATCAATTATCAACGTCATCTGACATCATAAAAATGTTGTCCTTAGATGCTGGCTTGACATTAAATTTTGGTCACCTGACATCACGCCCTAAATCTAATCTAATATTAACGTCTTATGACGTTGTGTGCCTGTTGGGCAATAACTAAATGCACTACAGAATGTTACGTTTACAACACATCCACAAATTACATGTAAATGCATCAGCTTTTCACAGAGTAATACTCACTACTCTTGAGTACTTTTGAAAGGTCTACTTTTTACTCATACTTTGAGTAATATTTACAACAGATACTTTTACTCTACTTGCACTACATTATTAGGCAAATAATGGTACTTTTACTTGAGTAAGATTTTTCAGTACAATTTCCACCACTGCTTATAATCAATTTTTGATCTGTTTTTGACAATGTTAGATGTCAATTTGATGTCATTTTGACATTCAAGGTAGATTGCATGGATTTTAGGGATCCAAATACCAGTGTAAATTTGCAAGCGGGAATTGACGCTTTCAGATGAATACAACTTTTCTTCTAATGTAAATACTTTTGCGTTGTTATTTTTTATTGATCAAAAGGCCATCAATGTGTGGATGTCAAATAGACATTAAGGTTTTGACAACAAATCGATTTGAATTGTGCCAAGATGACATGCTCGATATCAATTTGATGTCATTTTGAAATCAAGCTGTCCGATGGGAGCCAAAATGAGATTAGATTAAGAATAACCAGCTTATTGAGTGCTTCAAATTACTATATAATCATGTGAAGTAATCCCCATCACTAAACCAAACAACATGGACCCCTTTTAAAGTGATAGTTCAACCAAAAATGAAAATGTACTCAGCATTTACTGACCCTCAAATCATTTCAAACTTTGTGTTACTTTCTTTTGTTGAACAATAAAAAAAGATATTTGGAAAAATGTTAGAAACCTGTAACTATTTACACCGATAGGGAAAACAAATACTAGAAGTCAATGGTTACAGGTTTCTTCTTTTGTGTTTGAAGATTTGTGATAAGTAGGGTGAACTATCCCTTTAAAAGCTGTTGTACTAGACTAAAAAAACCTACTGACTTTTTATGTTACAGGGAAGTAAAAAATGTCAAATGGTTTAGGTTTTGACGTTTTGGAGAACTGTCCCTTTAACTGTAGCTTCTCTTTCTCGTCAAGGTCAAATGCTTTTTGCAGAAACATCTGGTGTATCTCAAAGTAGCGCTGTGGGTGTTAAACACAACAACCCATCTGATCACACCATTTATCTGTATTACGCTTTCCCACAACAAGAGTTTGGCCATTCTTGACTGGAGGTTTTTAATATGGTAAAACTGAAATAAGAAGGTCTTCAAAGCTACAGTACAATCAGTCTTCTGTGTTTGTACTGTCGAGACATTTGTGCCCGATCTCACACAGCTCGTGAAACAGTTCATTAGTCAACATCCATTTATGATTCATGAAACCTCAGATTTCACTTTAATAGCTATTAAAATAATCGTTCTACCAAGATGCTCGATTTTAGGGCTAATTACGATCATTATGGTTTGATGGCATTAGTCTGATTAACTGTGGATTGATAACACTTAAGGCTTCTTCAAGATTTATAGACTGCATCCTTGAGCTTCAAATGGGGGTTTCTGGGAAATCTGCATCTCCATATAATCAAAGTGCATGAGTAGAAACTGAGGTATTCGAAACAGACTAGTGACAAATTTGTCAGATTGTGACATCAAGCATCAAGGTTGCATTTAAGTGTGGGCTTTCATGCCTTGTTTATATATATATACACAGTTTAAATCAGAATTATTAGCCCCTCTTTAATTTTTTTTCTTTTGTAAATATTTCCCAAATGATGTTTAACAGGGCAAGGAAATTTTCACAGTATGTCTGATAATATTTTTTCTTCTGGAGAAAGTATTATTTGTTTTATTTTGGCTAGAATAAAAGCAGTTTTAAATGTTTTATGAACAAATTGCCTTGCGTGCCACTAATTGAATAGGCCTGGTTTAGATACATGTCACTGATGAGAAGATGATGGATGTTTACTGTATGATGACCAAAATGGCCGTAAACACCCAGCAGGCACAAGGTGTCAACATGACATCAGATTGACGTTGTACCCCAAAGTCGTAGGGGCATCACATTTTGTCAGTTTGACATCAGAATCCAACGTCAGGCCGACGTCAATGTCCAACGTCCAACCTAAAATCAACCAAATATCAATGCCTAATGATGTTACAGCTTGGCATTGTGTGGACGTTACCACTATAATGTCTATTAGATGTTGGATTTTGGTTGACGTTGGTTAAAGATGTTGACTCGATGTTGAATTTTGGTCACTTTCTAACACAACCTAAAATCAACCAAATATCAACAAAATGGGGAAAAAAATAAACAGCGGGATAATAATTCAGGGGGGCTAATAATTCTGACTTCAACTGTATTTATAGTTGAAGTCAGAATTATTGGCCTTCCTGAATTATTAGCCCCCTGTTTATTTTTTCCCACATTTCTAAAGATAAAAGTTTTAATAACTCATTTCTAATAACTGATTTATTTTATCTTTGAGATGATGACAGTACATAATATTTTACAAGATATTTTTTAAGACACTTATATACAGCTTAAAGTGACATTTAAAGGCTTGGTTAACTAGGAAAGTTAGGGTAATTAGGCAAGTTATTGTACAACAATGGTTTGTTCTGTATACTATTGAAAAAATATAGCTTAAAGGGGCGAATAATTTTGACCTTAAATTGGGTTTCAAAAAATAAAAAGTGATTTTATTTTAGCCGAATTAAAACAAATAAGACTTTCTCCAGAAGAAAAAAATATTATCAGACATACTGTGAAAATTTCCTTGCTCTGTTAAACATCATTTGGGAAATACTTAAAAAAGAAAAAAATTCAAAGGGGGCGAATAATTCTGACTTCAACTGTATATAAAAAAGCAGTCTTTGACAAAATAGACAGTAAAAAATGCTGGGTTCCACACAATTTCTACATGTTGTCTCAACACAAATCAATTAAGTTCCTTTTTTTTTTTTTTTTTTTTTTACAAATTAAAGTTGTCAAATAGGTTTTCCCCAAAAATGCTTGAAAATCATGTTGTTTCAAGTCATTTTAAATAAGTAGTTTTCAATTTTTGGAGTGTATGTTTATATATAGTATCCCCCCCCCAAACAACTGTATGTTTTCATATTGTAGGCCCTATCATACACCCGGTGCAATAAGGTGCAAGACATGTTTGACACAATTTGTTGCTATTTTCAGACCAGTACAACTGTAATTTCACATTTTGCACATCATTGTTTAAATAGCAAATCCATTTGCACCACTTTGTGGACTCATGGGTGTGCTGGTCTAAAAAGGTGGTGTTTTAAGCTAGTCTAAAGTCCAGTGCAGAGCGAGTTAGTTATGTGCTTATGCAGGTCCAAACGCTTACACAACGCTTAATACACACAGGATGTACAGCAATACACAAATATCTTTACATATGAAAACAAAATAAAGGATTCAAATGTTACAAAAATGATTATTTTCTACATAAATATTAAAACCACTGCCTGCATGCCTCATCCTGGGGGGCTTTTTTCAGTTTATTAATGATGATTTGCATTTGTATAACGTTATTATTTTTAGTAGTATTATTTATTATATACACATTTATATATGTTTTAATATTAGATTTGTCCACCTGTCAGGTTTTGGAGACGCATCATCATATGGGGCATAAGAATAGGATGTGTGTTTGGATATCACTCAGTTTTTTGATCACACTTCATTATTATTGTTCATTTATTTGTTTGCTGGAAATTAGAACTGAATTTAGAAACAGTTTTGAAACAAATCTTTTCGCGTAACAAACGCATATTTATGTAGGCTAATGGATGCCTTCAGTGGAAAACGTACTACACCGTTTCCTTATCCACAAAAGTAAAGGGGTAAAGTAAAGAAGTAAAGTATGCTAAGCATGTTATGCTCAAAACACACCCAAAACTCATTAAGAGAATAAGCACAACCCTGTTAGACCATGCGATGTTGTGCAGATCGTAACTTTCTGTCCTTAAAATAGCAAAAGTGTACATGGACATTACTTTAATGCTTTTGCGCCCTGCGCCTAAGACTTTGATATTGTTAAAATAGAGCCCTGTAGGCTTTTGTATAAATTTGAATTAGCTTATTCTTACATTTACAAATAAATATGCTACAGCAGTTATGATAGGGTTGGTACACACCAAACAGCTAGCACCAACGAAAGCCAACTGTGCTGGATCGCGTCTGAACTAAAAAGCTGAGCGTGAACACAGCAAACGGATTAAAGCTATTTGAAATAAGAGGCACATTCTCTGCTGCACTCTGTAGAGGGCAGTGTCTGTTTTCTCGTTTTGCAGAGGGAACCAAACTTTCGACTTACACAAGCAAAGCATAAACAAAGCAGCGTTCAGTGCCCTTATCATAGTAATTGTCACTCAACACTGAGATATTTGCAAAATGTCTAATAATCTATATAGTTGCAAATATTTGAAAACTGTAGCGAAATTACAGCCAGCCTCTATGTTATCCTTCTTGACTTGAATTGTTTATTTGCCATGTCACTTCACATTTGTCAGCCTCGTGCTCTGAATCGTTGCAGTCAAAGTGCTCTTTTCAGTTTATAACTTTTTGATTTATTAGCATTTTTGGGGGGAATTTGTACATTACCTTTTAGTATGGCTTGCTCATCCCCAAGGATGGGGGAGTGTTAGCAGTTTGGAGGCATGCCTCCTATTAAAAATATAATGGTTTTAAACAAAAGAATTTGCATGAATTTGAACAAAATAGCCACTTTTCTGAAATACGCAAAGTAATTATGTTTTCTTATGATGTAAGGCTGGATGTAATAAACCACAACTCCCATGAGCCACACTCAGTCACAGCAGTATCAAACTAAGCCTTTGTTTGTGGTGAATATGCGCCCCATAGTGGTGAAAATTACATACTGAATTTACTTTACACAATTTGTACAAATAAATTCATATAAATTTGTATGTTCTCATTTGAGTGTTTAATGAACAAACCTAATTATTTTCGAAAATTGTAAATTTTTTTAGAGTCACTCAAATGTATAAGTAATTGCCCCCTTATAAAACATTGAAGTTTCAATGCAAAATCAGATTGGTTGCATTCTCATTTTGCTTAAGACCATGATGCAGAAATAATTCTGCAGGTTAATGCTGCAAAACAGAAAGCTGAGTAAAATGTTTACATGTATATCAATACTTTTAATTCCATCCCTGACTGCGTTCTGCTTGGTGGCACCCAAAGTTAGACATTATGCATTCCAGTTGCCTGTCTGCGCATGCATAATTGATGCCTGCTATGAGACGCTAGGAGTCTGGTTTGATAGGATGACAGTGGATCAGACGTGGGTCTTGCTGAAGACAGCTGGAAGCCTGACATGAGCTCTAATGATTCACCTCAGGAGGTAGATGTGGCCATCTTGCACACAATAATTTGTAGGGAGGTAAAAAAAAAAAAGAATAAATCACTAGAAATGGGATAAAATCTCAGCAAATTGCAAACACTGAATACCTGTTAGCGATACAACGCATCGAGACAGCCTAAAGCAGGACACCTGTGGACCTCCTACAGTCTAAAATCAGACCACACAATACCACTGCAAGCTCCAATCAGATATAAAACTTGAAGAAAAAACTTGAGAAAGAGTACTTACATTTCCACCACTTTATAAAGCCTATTGTGTTCTATTCTACAGCATAAAATATATTAACAAACTGTACTTTTCTTTTGAGAGCGATCTGTAAGTTAAGTTGGAGGTGGTTGGGGTATTGGGGCTTTACTGGTGACCACCTAGTTCACCTTTGCTTAGAAACAGCAGTACTAGCAACAGGCTAGTAACATGATAAACATGCTACAGTCACGCTATCAACATAGGGGCTGTTTCTCACTTCCAAGAACGCAGAGAACGGATTTGCGATCTTGAGATTACGAGAACAGAGAACGCGTCCTGTGAGGAATGAGATGCTGTGTTCTTCCTGATGGTCACATGACGTGTTTTAAATGGAAAATTATTTAAACATTAAAGCATTCATACAACGATTTATTGTTTTTCCCCCTTTTCAAAATATATACTATGCATAAAAACATTAGAACTATATGTTGCACAATACAAATAAAACAGATTTTAATACGAATTTCAGCAAATAAACAACATGGTAATGTTTACATGGTTAAATATAATATTTATATTTCCATTTATATTTTCCAGCCTTTTCCAGCCTGGTCTTAGCTGGTCAGGCTGGAAAACGACCAGCTAAAGCCAGCTAAAACCATCTTGACCTGCCTGAATTAAGCTGGACATAGCTGGTTTTGGCGGGGCTCCTAGCCTGGCTAGGCTGGTCAAGCTAGTTTTAGCTGGTCATTTTCCAGCCTGACCAGCTAAGACCAGGCTGGAAATGGCTGGTAACCAGCCTGGAAATGGCCAAAACCCCTCTAAAACCAGGCTGGTTGACCAGCTAAAACCAGCCAACTAGCCTAGGCTGGTTTAAGCTGTTTTTTCTGTAGGGGGGAAACTCCTGAGGTAAATAAGTGATATCTCTGAACTTTAATAATAATCCTATATAAAATGCTACGCTTTCCACCTCCAGTCGCAATGACTTCTGGGATTTCTCGGGGGAGTTCGGTGCTCAAGTCTGCATCCATGCGTCCTCGATATCAAGAACACATGCGGGAAGTTTCACTTGTCCTGCGGTTTTGAGTATTGGAACTGAACTTTGGCAGCTGATGATGATGTTACACAAGACCACGTGGACGCAAGATAGCTGAAGAACGCATATTGAGAAACAGCCACTAATTGAGCTAGAAGATGCCAATTATGCCAGAATCATGTTAACATCATGTTACTAACATGCTAATATTGCTAACAACATGCTAGAAACATCCTAATTATGCTTCTAACATGATAATCTTAAAGGGATAGTTCACCTAAAATGAAAATTGACTCATTGTTTACACATTTTCGAGTGGTTCCAAAACTTTATGAGTTTTTCTGTTGAACACTAAAGAAAATATTTTGAATATGAAGAAGGCAGAAAACCTGTAATCATCGACTGCCAAATACATCCCAGGAGCGACGTTTTTTTGTAGTTTTTGTTTTCGTGAATCCTCCAGAGGCTGCTGTGTATGCTTTTTGAGATCTCAAATTTCTCTCGCAAGTGCCATTCGCGCCTGCTGTTCTTCTGTAAATCCACCAGAGGCCGCTGTCGACTGACTTGACTGACTGACCGATCGACTGACCCACCCTCCTCTTCCCTAAATCCAACCTATAGTATTTGCAAATTGACCAACGCCCACCCACTTCACTAAACCCAAGCAACAATTTTAAAAAGCAATCCAGAAAAAGAAAATCCCGTGCCTGATTTTTACCACGTTTTCAGATTTTACCACATTCTCACCCTGTTATTTACTTGTTTGTTATTTTTTGCATGCTGTTTTTGTCTTACCTGCTTTCTGGAACTGTTCTTCATGAACTCAAATTTCATTGTCGTGGTTAACTGCTCACTGCATCTCAAGTCCACTGACGTACATGGCGAGCTAACTGGACAAACTGGTAACAGTGGGAAAGCCGTCCATATGGAGGTAAGAGGTCAGCTGGTAAGCGCGAAAAGGAATGGCGCATTCCGCTCTGTAGCGTTCGTTTTAAAGACGAAATGCAGCAATACATAGCTATGGCTACATAATTCCTGATCTCCAGAAATGTAAATATCATCCATTTTCAGGATGGTTGGTAACGGCATACAGTTCACCGGAAGCGCTTAAACCAGGTTATTAAAAAATTAAAAGTCCTTACGCATACTTCTGCATACACCCTATTAGACTGACTTGTCATAGTATTTACATGCTGTTGTTCTTTTGTTTTGTAACAGTTTCACAAGTAAATGACATCTAGAGTCTTAATTTGTAAGTCGCTTCATCTATATAGATACAGAGGTTTACAAAATGCTGAAATGTAATTAAAAGACATTTATGTACAGTTTATTACACAGAGCATTTTATCACAAAAACAGTTATTTACAATGTTTTGCCATTCTAGACAAGTAGATTAAATTAATCTAGGCATGGAATCTTTCAAGCACAAATCGAGCATTTGGCAACGACGACAGGATGATTAGTATTTAAATACACAACCAGCAACACAGGAACTAATGTTAATAAATAGCTGAGAGGTGTCATGGGATTCAAGTGCTACTGACAATACACAGTTGAAGTCAAAAGTATTTGCCCCCCTGTGATTCATTTCTTCTTTTTCAAATATTTCCCAAATGATGTTTAACAGAGCAAGGAATTTTCCACAGTATTTCCTATAATACTTTTTCTCCAGGAGAAAGTCTTATTTGTTTTATTTCGGCTAGAACAAAAACAGTTGTTAATTTTTTAAAAAGGTCAACATTATTAGCCTCCTTAAGCAGTATTTTTTTCATCATGGCAAAGATAAAAGAAATCAGCTATTATTAATTATTAAAACTTTTACATTTAGAAATATGTTGAAAAAAATCTTCCTTCCGTTAAACAGAGATTGGGGAAAAAAATTATTCAGAAGGGCTAATAATTCTAGCAAAATGTTAATCATGTTAGCAAAATGCTAGCAATATGCTAATCATGCTACAGTCAGGCCAACAACATTTTAATCGTGCTGGCAACATGCTAATCATGCTAACAACATGCAAATTGTGCTAACAACATGCTAAATATGCCTGAATCAGTGTTATTTTCGTCATAATTTTCGTGACAAGTTTCTACCGACGAAAACTAGATGAAAACTAGAATGCGATTGAGGGATGTTTTTTTGGAAAATATTCAATCAGATTTAATGTTGGTGTGTGATGCATGACGCACACACACACACACACATTTGAAAAGTAACTGATCCACAGTAGATGTGGGATGCAATTACATCATCTTCCATAGGGGCGTCTGTCTGATTAAGAGAAAAAGAAGATTCACGTTTGATGTCAAAACAAAAAGACAGTAACAAATCTAAAGCGACATCAGCAAGGAATCATCCCAAAATTTAGCAAAGGTAAACTCGGATCTTATTTTATTTACCTGAGTGTGTGCTTTTGCTAAACTGACCAGTATAGCTTCTTGCTGACCTTTAGAGAATTTACTCCGTTTAAGTGTATAGTAAAAGTTAAAATAAAGGGTTTGCTAAATAATTGCAAAGTCCTACATTTTCAGTAGTCTACTGTTCTTGCCGACACATAATTTCACAGTTTAATAAACAATATTAATAAACAATGCATATCAAATTTTTGCTCTTCAATGGAAAAGCTATATTCCATATTTTAGTGAAACTGTTAATTTAATTTTAAGTTAGAATATTTTGTATAAATAAATGTTTACAATATTTACTTAAATTAAACAAAATATATATTTATATATAAAAAAATATAAAATCTTAAGAAATTTAGTCGACTAAAACTAAAATTAAAATGATTCAGAAGACTAAAATATGACTAAAACTAAACTAGAATTTTAGCCCAAAGACTAAAACTAAATCAAAATTTGCTGTCAAAATAAACACTGGCCTGAATCGTGTAAACAATATGCTAGTAACATGCTAATCTTGCTAACAATATGCTAGTAACGTGTTAATCATGCTGCCGACATGCTTATCATGGTAGTAACATGCTAGTTGCATGCTAATCTTGCTAGTAATATGATAGAGATATAGTAATCATGCTAGAAACATGCCAGCAGTGCTTAATTTGAGCCATCTTGATGGATCCTGTTCCAGGAAATCTCTCGTGTTTTGTGTTCTATTTTTTATTTTTCATTGATGCAGCATTAACTTGGTGGTGAATACCTGCATGTGTGTGATTATTATAAAAAATATAATAATTCAGGGGGGCTAATAATTCAGACTTCAACTGTACAAACACAAAAACTAGCATTACAGTACAGATCTACAACCAGGCCGCTGTGCCTTCGGGACGTTCATTGAAAACGAAGGAGCGGGATCTTCTCCTGGTCATAGTAGGTGGACCTGATCTCTTTGTTAGGGTCAGGTAGATATCAGAGGCGAGGAATCGGGGATAGCAGTCTCTTTTCATCAAGCCGTAGATTTTTTGCTGCGCTGCGTCGAAGCAGGAGCTGGTGGGCTGAAGGATGTTCTTCTCAATGGCAGCTTTGGTTGAATGGTCGATGTTGATCTAGTGGAAAATAGAGCAAAATGTACAGCGTCATCTTTGAGTTGCCCAAGATAATGAAGTGTTGTAAGTTTATTGTTTGTGGGACAATGATTTTGCCATACATCTGATCTGTGCTTTCTTTTGCTTTATAAAACAATCTAAAAGATTCTCAGCATCTTAAAAGTTTTCTTGGGGTGCTTGGAATGTTTGGATATGCTCACACATGTGTGCTTATTTCTTAATTGCAGTATAACATACCCTTGACCAGTGTTGAGGAATGTTACTTTTAATGCATTACAATATTGAGTTACTCCCTAAAAATGTAACTAATTATGTTACTTAGTTTCTTTTTATTTAAAGTAATGCGGTATGTTACTTTGAGTTACTTTTGCGTTACCTTTTATTACCTGGCTGAGGCTTGATCTTAGGGATGCATCGATACCATTTTTTTGGAACCGATCCGATCCGATACCAAAATTCTGAGTATCGACTCAAATAAAAGCAGAGGTGGGGTTTCCGTTGAGGTGACAGTAGTGTTTGTGTTGTCAAACCGACTTTTGAAGATAGAGGAGAGACTAGGGGTTGCTGTTTTGAGGTATCTGGTGCTGTATGACTTGACAAATCTTGAATATCACAATATTATTAAGTATGAAAATTATACTAATATCAACAGCAAGACTCTCGCGCAATATACATGTGATTCAGTCCTTGCCTAGCAACATAAAAAGCACACTAAACTTCTTTTTTCTTGTCAACAAAAAAGGTAGTGTGGTGCACCTTGTGTTTTTGGAAGGCAAAAGTGTGTTCGCCGTGATCGACCTCTTAGTAGAAATTTAAGCTTTTTTCTTTGTCGTGATATCAACAGAGTTGAATCACCACTACATTTTTGACTATATATACCTACTAAAAAAGTTCATCATGATACAAGGTCAAGCATTACGCAGTGTCCTAACGTCATGTGACGCAACAAGATTCCATCGACAAGTAGTTTGGATGTCCGCACCAAACATGACAGAAATATTTAGATATCTGCCATTCATTTAAATATCAGCCACTCATAGCGTAATGGGTTATAATCTGATTGATAACCTCTTTAACATTATTAATAGGCTACTGATGTTGATGTTGTTGGTTTGCTCCGAGTCACAGTTCTGACTTTCGTTTTCAAACTGTTATTGTCAAGATCTGAGGTGAACTATTTGCTGCTGCGTTTTAGTAGAATGGCCAATACTGTAAATGTCACATAAAATAGTATTCAAAATCCCATTGGTAGCATTTAACACTGAAAAAGCACATAATCGGTACCTGAGGTGATTATTGTCTTAGTAGTTTATGCTGTTGTTTTGTTAATGTAGGGAATAGTAAATGAGGGTATAGACGGTGATTATGGACACAGAACTAGCACTAGTTATACTTTGGTCATTTTTTGGGCAAAATGCTAATGGTCTAATCCAATAAAATAATTGATGCTAAGCTAAAAGTGCTCCCGCTAGACCAAGAAATTGTCTATATGGAGACTGGTTGAAAGAAAGAAAGAAGACTTTCTTTCTTTCTTTCTTTCTTTCTTACCCCAATGATGGTTGGGTTTAGAGGTGGGGTTTGTTGCCATGCTTTTTAAAAATCGTAAAACGTAAAATAGTTACGTTTCCTCTTAAGATCATGCTGCAGGAATGGCACATAAACCTGGGAAAGAGATGTGCATCCGCAAAAGACATCGTTCAGTCTGAAATGTGTGTGTGAGTGAGAAAGTTGGGGTGGTGTGAATGGGGATGTTTTCTGTTTGATCGATGAATATAGTCTGGATATCCATTCATTTCCTATGGTGCTCACTTTTGACTGGGACATCACAGGTGTAACAAGGTTGATTAAAGTAGTTTATAACAGATAGTTGTAAATCGGTCAGATTTGACCCAAACATGACAGGAAGGTTAAAAAGATACTTTTTATTGTATGCTGCGGCATTGTATCGCATGTAGTTAGGTTTAGTTATAAATTGGCCAAACCAAGGACACTCTGAAATACTTTCTTAAGTTAGAATTTTCATTCACACTGTAGTTCTGATGATATTATAATAACAACAACAACAACAACAAATGTGAAAAATTCAAAATGTATGCAGTTTTCATTAGTAGTCTGAGGCTTTTCCCTCCTTTTCACCTCTGCAGAGATACTGTTTACTCTGACAACAGTAAATTCTCTCAGTTATAAATAACAAAGGAATAAAACAAATTATAATATATAATGGTTTCTCTTTACAAGAACTGAGCAAGCTTTCAGCAGGGCTACTTTCCATTCTTAGTTTCTTTATCGGCTCTCTGTTTGTTCAGAGCAAGTGGTCCTGCTGCTTGATTTTCACTTCTGCTTTTTTTCAGAGTCTATTTTCTCAGCTGCGTGGGCGACGGAGGGGAGTTTGCAGCCAAACGCAGGAAAACCACACGCTCATAGATCTGCCCCCAGTCATGAGGCCGGGGCTCACAATGGCCTCTGTGCAAACACACCACGCTTCACCACCACAGACATGAGCTTAAAGAGCCTCGTTTGTGTCTAATGTGGCCCCCTCACCCTCCCACTGCGGTTACCCAAAAGTGCTACATGTAGCTAGCAATGTAGCATTGTTTGTCACTAACAATAAGGTGTTTTCCTATGTGGCCTCTTTTCTCAGAACATTTTGGAATGTTAATTAACAGTTGTGTACATGCTAGCACGTAGCTAACATTATTAAAATTATGTTTTTCGAACATTCTTAGAATGTTTGTTTCAAATTGTTTGTTATTGTTACAACATTGGTACAACATTGATATAACATGGATGCAATGTTCTTAAAATATTTTAAGAGACATTTAAAAGGATAGTTCACCCAAAATTAAAAATTGTGTCCATTTGAGTATTAGTAGACTGTCTGCTTAATATCTGTTGATACTGCTCCTTCAACAGACATCTAACTGACTATAAGAAACTTTGCAAGTACATGTCAACTTACACTAACCCTAACCCCAACCCCAACCTAACAGTCTACTTATAATCTAATGAGAATTAGTTGGCATGAAGATGCAATGTAACTTAAATTCAACAAATGGACCATCTAAATAAAGTCTGACCAAAATAATATACCATGAAGAAATATTTTGAAGGAAACAACAAATATTATTAAAGTCAATGGTTAAAGGTTTTCAGCTTTCTTCAAAATATCTACAGAAACTCATAAAGGTTTGGAATCACTTGAGGGTGAGTAAACTTTCTTTTTGTTTAACTATACCTTAAATATAAAGTGGGACTGAAACATAACACATTTTTTGAATAGCATTGTTACTATTATAAGCAAAATATTTATGTTAATACATTGTTTAAAAACCTGATTGTCTTAAACATTCCAAGAACATTCAAAAATAATCTTATTTAGATTATTGGAAGCATTAAGGGAATTTTTGGAACCTACAATTGTTAGCTGGGTATTGGTTGTATTTCTTGTCCAAAAATACATATAAATAAGATGGTATATGTTTGATTACTTGACAAAGGCATTTTAAAGGCCGAAAAACTGAAACTTTCAAAGTGCAAACTTTTGAAAGTGAGAGTTAAATTACCTAATGTGATTTTGTTGAAACAGTGACATCACGTGAATGAGTCAGTCTATAGGCACAAGCAAGTTTCTGGGTCTGTGTAATTATTTTTATTACATAAAATGTAAAGATTTAAAAAAAAATTCCAAATACACAATCTATTCTCCATCCATCCATCCGTCCGTCCGTCCATCTGTCTGTCCACATACCCATCCGTCTATCCATTAATCCATCTATCCATCCATCCATCCATCCATCCATCCATCCTTCCATCCATCGATTCATCAGTTCATCGATCCATTCATCTATCTATCTATCTATCTATCTATCTATCTATCTATCTATCTATCTATCTATCTATCTATCTATCTATCTGTCTGTCTGTCTGTCTGTCTGTCTGTCTGTCTGTCTGTCTGTCTGTCTGTCTGTCTGTCTGTCTGTCTGTCTATCCATCCATCCATCCATTCATCAGTTCATCGATCCATCCATCCATCTATCTATCTATCTATCTATCTATCTATCTATCTATCTATCTATCTATCTATCTATCTATCTATCTATCTATCTATCTATCTATCTATCTATCTATCTATCTATCTGTCTATCTGTCTGTCTGTCTGTCTGTCTGTCTGACCACATATCCATCCATCCATCCATCCATCCATCCATCCATCCATCCATCCATCCATCCATCCGGCAATGAGCTTCTTAAACATTTTACTCTCCATTTATTGTACATGGAAAAGAATGTCCAGCACATTCTTCTACAGGCCTAGCATGCATATTTAAACATTTTCACAATGTTGATATCTCTCTGAAAACTGAAAAAGACAAACCTTTCAGGATTTTAGTAAATAGTTGCCTTATAAACATAAGGAAAATAATGGGTGAATACATTTTTTGCAATGATATTTTCAATAAATTCCATTGTGATTGTGTTTCTAGCTTTCTCAACCTGTATTTCTCTTTATTTATTAAATATGGCATTACTCCTGACTATAAATTCAAAATGCAAATGTGTACCGTTGTACATACCTCTTTGGGAGCTTCCTTATCAATGAAAATAGCGTGTATCTGTTTGGCTTTAGTCTGCAGCTTGGTCGAAGACTCAGTGGTTTTGAAGTCTTCGCAGGCTAACCAGAACTCAATGTTCTCCTCACTAAACTCTGTGCGCAGGAATCGTGTAAAGACTTCCACACCATCTGAAATGAGAGGCAACTTAACATTAATTGCTAAATTCATTATTTATACGTATTGATGTTGAGTAGGGAGACTATTGGGACTCTTTTCCTATTTTTTTTGCATTGGAGTCTACAGCAGCCATGTGGTTAAAGCGTTTTGAAATTTGCCCTTCACTGTAAAAAAAAATCTGTTAAATAAGAGTTTCTGTATTTTGTCTTTTTCGTTTAATTAGAATCGATTTTGAATTGTTTATATTACGGGAGCTTGATCTCTGCTCTGTCGACTTTTGTTGTTAAAAATTCAACTCCACAGTTTAACAAAGTGACTTTTATTGACATTTTTGTAGTTTGAAATAACATAGGAAATCATATAGAGAGAAATAAATCATAATATATAGATAATATATAGAGAAAAGTGTACCATAATATACATAATATTATGATATGTACCGTAATATACAACACCAACCCAGACAATATCTCACTTTAAACTATTAAAAAAGTTAACAAAAGTCACTTTTTACATATTTTTAAGGTCAAATATTGTTGGAAGAAAGATCAAGATCCCATATGCAATTGGAAAGCATGAATAAACAGGGAAAAATAAAAAACATTAATCACAAAATACAGAAAACTGTTCATTTCCGGATATTTTTATAGTGTAATAATAGTTTCTGGTGGCAATTTTCTTTTGGTCTTTGTCATAATCTCTTTATATTAGACCAAAGTTAGTTTTAGGCTAGTTTAAAACTTTATTAATCCCCTTGGGGCAATTTATTTCGCCATGGTGGTGCTTTACATATAACAAGAAGGACACACTTACAATAAACCCAACATTTAACATCAAGTACACAAACAAATAACTGGGAAAGAATAAAAACTCTATATCAATAACAAATAATAGCAGGTAATGATTCATTGATTAAGTACATTTATTACATAACCGTATTGCTTCAGGCACAAAAGTGAATTTATAAAGATTTTTGGATGTCTTTTTGTCCTTAGACATCGCCCAAGGGGCAACTAATCAAAATATTTGTTTAAGGGGTGTGTGCTGTTTCCTAGTATTTTATGTCTCATCCTCAACACTTTCTGTTCGTAATAGGATGCAAGACTTCGCAGAGGAACTCCTAAATTTTTTGAGCACAAATTAACAATGCCTTGAAGACGATTCTTGTTTTTTATAAACTTTATATGGAAAAGAATGTCCACCACATTCCTCAAAATGTCTTCAAAAAAAAGGCCTAGCATGATATTTGTCTGTTTTACACTTTACAACTTTCAAAGACAAACTTTTCACGATTTTAGTGTATTGTTGCCTTACAGTATAAACATAAGGCGCATAATGGGTGAATGCATTTTTTACATTAACACACCAAAGTTGTACATGTTTCTGCTTGCAAATATTGAATGGACTAATTAAATCAAATGGACTAACTAATTTGGCCCATTTCCTGAATAATGTAGATTTTAACTATAGAAATTGCCAAAACAAATGGAACTTATTAAAATTTAGTCTACAATTGTTACACTTGCACACTATTTTATAAAAAGCAGCAAACCCAGATAAAAGTAACGTTTCTTTCGGACTCTTTCGGTCATTTTAGGTACAATTTTGTCTTTAAGATTAGTTCAGATTACCACAAATGTTGTGAAGTACTATCGTTTGCACTCAGAAAATGACTTTTCCTGCTTGTTCAAACTACTTTTTAACCCTTGTGTACTGTTCAAATGTATGACCCTTTTGTTACTTTCAAGATGAAAAGATCCACTAAATTAAAAATGCATCAGATAATTTTTTTTTAAACTTTGTTTTGCATAAATCTGTTAATTAACCTCAGTCCTGATCAAAACTACTAAATGTTTTTAAAAATTGCAGGATTTGATCTCTTTAATTGCCAAATTCAAAAATGATGTCACTGATTTGGTGAAAAAAACACTCAAAATGACGTATTTTCAATAAAAAAAAGTGATTGTGGACTGCATTTTACCTTTTATCAGTCTTGGGACATATGAATGATTAGTAGCAACATTGCCTTTGATGCATTGTTAGTTTTTTATTTTTTTCTCTCTAATTTACTGTTGGTAAAAAAAATCTAGTCCACAATTTTTATATTGAAAATACGTTATTTTGAGTGTGTTTTTCACCAAATCAGTGACATCATTTGTGAATTTGGCAATTAAAGAGTTAAAATCATGTCATTTTCCAAACAATTATTTAGTTTTGATCAGGACTGAGATTTATTAACAGATTTATGCAAAAAAAAAAAAAAAAACTGAAAAAAAATGATCTGTTGCATTTTTACAGCAGTTTAATTCAGTGGATGTTTTCATCCCTAACATAACAAAAGGGTAGTAAATTTGCCCAGAGTGTATCATTGAGTTACTTATCATTGAATCCACTTAAATTTGTAAAAACTATTAAGTTAACTTAATTTGTGTTTGGTTTCCCAGAGATGGGTTGCGGCTGGAAGGCCATTCACTGCGTAAAACATGTGCTGGACAAGTTCGCGGTTCATTCCACTGTGGTGACCCCGAAGTAATAAAAAGACTAAGCTGAAAAGAAAATGAAAGAATAATTTTTGTTTGGACAACATGAAGGAATTGTGTGGATCTCAGCATTTTTTGCATTGTGTATTAACAGAAGCAGCTCAAAATGCAACATATAACTTCTTGCAGTAAAAACAACTGATCCAAAATAATGCTGCTGATGATGTTAAATTAATCATATTTACTCACTCAAACAATGATGAATTCAAGCAACCCGGGCTCATTCTGTACCACTATATACATTTCTGGAGAGCGCCAAATACGTCCCAGGAGCTAAATTTTTTGCATTTTTTGTTTTTTGCGAATTTACTAGAGGCTGCAGTGTGCGCTTTTTCAGATCTCAAATTTCTCTCGCAAGTGCCATTCGTGCCTGCTGTTTTTGCATAAATCCACCAGAGGCCACTGTCGACCGACTGACTTATCGACTGACCCACCCTTCTCCTTCCTTAAACCCAACCAATAGTGTTTTCAAAAGCACCGATTGACCCATCCACCCACTTTCCTAAACCCAACCAACAGTTTTAAAAAGCAATCCAGAAAAAGAAAAGCCCTCACCTGATTTTTACCACGTTTTCAGATTTTACCACATTCTTACCTTTTTTTACTTTAGTTACTATTTTTTGGTTTCTGTTTTTGTCTTACCCACCTCCTGGAACCGTTCTTCACCAGACTCGAACCCTGACGTTGTGGTCATCCCCTCACTGTGTCTCAAACTCCTCTGACATACATGGTGAGCTACTGGTCAAACAGCAGGAAAGCCGTCCATATGGAGGTAAGCGGTCAGCTGGTAAGCGCGAAAAGGAACGGTTTCATACCACCGCGTGGCATTTTAAAGACGAAATGCAGCCATACATGCTTCTAGCTACATAATTCACGATCTCCAGAAACGTATATAGGGCTACGTTTTTAGAATGAGCCTATGTTGAATTCAAACCACTTATTTAAAATTAGCTGAAACAACTCTTGATTTTTTTTGGTTGGACAACTCAATTATTTTATGTTCAATCAACTTAAATTTATTTAAAACTAATAAGTTAAATCAATTGTGTGGAACCCAGCATTTATTCACAGCGCAGACAGTCCAATCTACTTTTAATAAATCACCACCTCATTACAATGTTCCACTGAAGGACCAATAATAGCCATTCCACAAAGCATAATTAATAACGTGATTGTTTAATCAATTACGCAAAAACCACAAAGTTCAGAAGACTTGTCACATGCATTTCTTTTCATGCTGTGGTTATGACGGGGAACTTTAAAACATTCAGACGCATTAACTGCAATGCAATGATAAAATGAAGAGCTCTTACCTGAGTGACTCAGCAAGTCCTCAAATGAGTCACTCCATTTCATAGCCACGTCCGGTGGTATACTGTCAAAATCACATTAATCAGTGGTTATTATTGTTGTTAGAGAAGCACTTCGTGAGTTTAAAGACAGATTCATGCGTCTGATTATCCAATATGAATCATTGTAAGGTGACTTTTTTTATTTTGGAGCTGATTGAGTAAAAAATATCTGACTTACTGGTTACTTTTAGCTTGGGGTTTCTTCTCGGGACTGACATTTTCGTGGGATCCAGACCTGGCCAAAAGAAGACTGAGTCGACCTTTTTTATCCTTATTTCTGCAAAGACAGATACAAAATCACAATCAATCAATCAATCAATCAATCAATCAATCAATCAATCAATCAATCCTTTAAAAAATATCTGTCAATTAACATTTTTGTAATTCACAAGTGTTTTTTTTTCAATTTTTGGTTGTGAATTACATTATGGGATGTTGATTTATGCTCTGTCGACTTTAGATGGTGAAAATTCACCTCTACAGTTAAACAAAGTGACTTTTATTGACATTTTAATAGTTTGAAATAATATGATGTGATAGAAATGTCATACTTCTATCACATTATATTATTTCAAACTACTAAAATGTCAATAAAAGTCACTTTCTTCAACTGTAGAGTTGAATTTTCAACATAGAGAGAAATATAGAGAGAAATAAGTGAGTAAATTAACAGAATATGTACTGGCAGCTTAATACAAGAGATTTGTAGTGTAATATACAACACCAACTCAGTCAATATATCCATTTAATCAATAAAAATGTCAATATAAGTCACTTTGTACAACATTTCAAGGTTAAAAGTTGTTGGAAGAAAGATCAAGGCCCCACAATGTAATTAAAAGAATATCTATCTATCTATCTATCTATCTATCTATCTATCTATCTATCTATCTATCTATCTATCTATCTATCTATCTATCTATCTATCTATCTGTCTATCTGTCTGTCTGTCTGTCTGTCTGTCTGTCTGTCTGTCTGTCTGTCTGTCTGTCTGTCTATCTATCTATCTGTCTATCTATCTGTCTACCCGTATGTCCGTCCGTCCGTCCATCTATCATTAATAAATGAGGTCAAGGAATCAGATTGCATTGTGCACAAATGTACACACATGCGGCATGTTTTCTTCCATTATGAAGTTGCTAAGCTGAACATTTGTGCTACCATATGGCCGCTATAAGGGGAAGTTTTACCACAGTGCTAGCTAATGGCTTTTAGAGTACAAGAGTCAATGATATGTTAATACAAAACAAACTATTTATTTGCTGAAATGTTTTTTACCATGCCTATGAGAGAAATGTTACAGTTTTTTTTCCCCAATTGCTTTGGCACATTTTCCAAAACAGACTTAACATACTCTAAACTGTGAGTGCAAATCGCAAAACTGTTTGCTGGAACGTCAGAGCCTTATTGCATGTCTGCAAAATGTAGTTACTCCCACAAAACATTTAATTCGTGCTTCAAATCCAAGTTATCGTGTCTGTAATTTGGCCAAGGCCACCAAAACATAAATGGCCCTATCATATACCCGGCGCAATAAGGCACAAGATGTGTTTCCCTCGATGTGTTGCTATTTTCAGAGCAAAGCAACCTTAATTTTCCCATTTTCCGCCATGTTGTTTAAATAGCAAATCCATTTGCACCACTTTGTGGACTCATGGGTGTTCTAGTCTAGAAAGGAGGCGTGTTAAGGTGCATTGTTGGCCATTGCTATTTTGAGGAACTAAAATAGACTGCTCAATAGACAAGCTGAAAGCAGTTCTAAGGTCCAGTGCAGGGCACATTAGTTATGCGCCTCACTTACACATTGCTTAATATACAAAGGATGTACAGCAACACACAAATATCTTTACAAATGAAAGGCTCAGAGGCTCAGACAGACTCTCCCAATTCAAAACTAGATTAAAGACTTATCTGTTTAGTAAAGCATACATTCAGTGCACCACTTAGCGGGTTTCCACACAGGTTTCTGCATCTTGTTTATATACACTATGAACAGCAGCTACGCTAATTATTCTCTTTATTCTCCATTTCCACCAGAGGATACTCTTCCTGAGGCCCTCAGACTATGCAGAGTCACTGATTCGATCCAAGACCAACGACGAGATGATCCCAAGGTTTCCATATCCTGCACTAGGCCGTATCCTGAGCAGCTACTGTGGTGGTCATGGAGGAGTGAAGAGCATGATTCCTGTGATGCTCCAGGGACAGACGAGTCTTCGCTGAGGCCAGCTTCCAGCCTTCGCCGCTGAGACTGCAGCTCTGCACAAGACGTGTGGCCAGCGGAGAAATTGAAATGGTCGTGCCCAACTGAGCTTGGTTTCTCTCAAGGTTTTTTCTTCACTTCCGCCAATTAGTGAAGTTTTTTCCCCTCTCCGCTGTCGCCACTGGCTTGCATGGTTTGGGATCTGTAGAGCTGCGCATCGTTGGATTTGCTCTTCAGTGTTTGGACTCTCAGCAGTGATTATTAAACCACACTGAACTGAGCTAAACTGAACTGAACTTAAACACTAAAAACTGAACTACACTGTTCCAATTTACTATGACCTTTTATGTGAAGCTGCTTTGACACAATCTACATTGTAAAAGCGCTATACAAATAAAGGTGGATTGAATTGAAAATACACCAAAAAAAAACAGCAAAATATCATCCATGACAAAAATTATTCTTGTTGGACATCCTGTTGCTCTTGTTGTATATACACAACAGTTCTGTCTGGTTTTTGTATCTGATTGGCTGATAGCCATGCAATATTCTGCCAGTAACAGCACTCGTACCACCTCTTCACCCTTCACCTTTGTGTATTACTCCGCCCACATACAGCAACAAGCAGAGGACACTCTACAGTTTGACATATATTGCAGCTGTTGGACAACACAATGCACTTTCGAGGCTTTTTTATTGGAGAATGTAGTTGTTTAGATTGCAACTATGCAGTTTAATTATAAGAATAATGGCTATTTTAAATATTTATCATTTCAGAGATAATTAGCTTGCCATACTGAGATTAATCTTTGTCAAACTGGTAAGTAATAAGTCGATCTCTTTTTTTTGTATGTTGTAGTGCTGTAATTATACTATAGTAATTTTAGTGTATTGAGTGTGAGATGGGACTCCCATATCAGGAATGTGTGTTGTGTTGGCAGAAAGAAAGAAGAAATGTAGTGATATATATTTTGGTAGTGGGTTAATTTTTGTGATATCCTCATTGCAACAGAGAAACACTGTAGACTGTAGTAGACTGTAATACTGTAAGGACATATACCATACCATACCATAGACGGATGGTATTTCATGTCACGTTCAACCTTATAATTATAAAATGTCAGCAAAATCACCTGTTTTGTCATCACTTTAGACATTACGCTAGAGAATCATTCAAACGCTAGCTCTAAAGTGACATTGGTGAATTTGTAATGGCTTCTGCTGTTCTGACACAAGCTGCAGATGTCAGAAGAAAGTAGTTCCTAATACAAAAGGATTTTTAGATGGCAGAAGAAAGTAGTTCCTAATACAAAAGGATTTTTAGACTCTCTGTGTTTCATTTTCTTTTTTATATACACGATTATGTCGTCAAACTGTTGTATAAACGCAATATCACACTTGTAGCAGTGCGATGTGGCTGTATATCGGCACTGGTGGGACACTAACACAACGCACATCTCCCACCAGTGCTGATATACAGCAATCTTGCACTGCTACTTGTGATATTGCTATCTATCTATCTATCTATCTATCTATCTATCTATCTATCTATCTATCTATCTATCTATCTATCTATCTATCTATCTATCTATCTATCTATCTATTATTAAGAAATGAGGTAAAGGAATCAGCTTGCATTGTGCACAAATGTACACGCATGCAGCATGTTTACTTCCACAATGAAGTTGCTAAACTGAACATTAGTGCTTCCATATGGCTGTTATAAGGGGAAGTTTTACCATAGTGCTAGCTAATGGCTTTTAGAGTACAAAAGACAACGTTGTACGTTTGTATGTTGTACAAAATAAACTATTTATTTGCTGAAATGCTTTTTTACCATGTCTATGAGAGAAATGTTAAACTTTACTCTCATTGTGCTGCATGCATTTTGAGTTCTAATAGATTTACTGCTGTTTCTCAGTCCATCTTAGCAAAGTACTCTATCAAAGATACCCTTAAATTAGAGTTTTTGCATATTTTGAAATTCACATCTTTTGAAATGCATTATGGGACCTTAATTCTTCCAAAAACTTTTAACCTTGAAAATTTTGAACTCTTATTAACATTTTTAATATGTTAAAGTGATATTGTCTGGGTTGGTGTTATGCGAAAAAAACTTATAATTAGCCGCCTGTACATATTCTGTTATTTTACACACTTATTTCTCTCTATATTTGTCTCTATGTTGAAAATTTAACTCTACAGTTAAACAAAGTGACTTTTATTGACATTTTAGTAGTTTGAAATAATATAATGTGATAAAAATATCAAATTTCTATTACATTATATTATTACAAACTACTAAAATGTCAATAAAAGTCACTTTGTTTAACTGTAGAGTTAAATTTTCCCCATCTAAATTCGACAGAGTAGAAATCAAGCTCCCATAGTGCAATTCACAAATAAACAGAAAACACTCGTGAATCACAAAATAGGGAATACGGTTAAATAACAGGTCTTTTTTACACTGTAAGGTTTAAGACAGAACTGTAGTTCAGCAATTAGATATTCCCACAGTTAATCTTAATTTAGGATATGTTGATAATACAAGATACAAAAGCATAATATGAAGTAGACACAACAGCAGGTGCATTTTCACACTGATCTACAGTACATTGTTTTTTGACCTGTTTCATAGAAGTAAATAAAAGTTTAATTTACTACATCTCAAAAGAGCAACATTTAAATAAACAAAGACTTCTTATTTTGGTCACAGCAAAATGAGCTCCAGAAATAAAGGAAGTTACACATAACAAAGAGAAACATCACCCAAATGCTATCTCAATGCATTTGCTTGAAGAAAACCACCAGCGGGTGAATGTCAGGACAACATATCTCTCATTCAACGCTTTCAGTGTTAATATGAGTAAAAAATAAAATGAATGTGTACCTCAAGTGTGTCTCTTTCATTCTGCAGGCGAGCTGCTCGTCCTCGCTGCGCATTTTGAAATATGCTTCCTCCTTGGGGGCAGAGAAGTTAAACTGAGGAAACAGAAACACAAAAATCTTCATGCTCTTCCCTCAAGTTGACACTCGCTGATCAGCACAGCAGGGACTCAATCTAGTGTAAACCACCCCAAAAACAATCCTCAAGCTCATATTTGTATGTTTAGCGTGTTAGGAGGTCATTTCCCATACCTGTAGAGATGACTTCCTGTCAGGGAAACTACCCACCGTTTACTGTAATATCTCTCTTTAGGATACCCATCAGCATGTGTGTGTGTGTATATATATATATATATATATATATATATATATATATATATATATATATATATATATATATATATATAGTTAAATTTTTTAAAGGTATTTTCAGGTCAAGCTGCGTAAATGGCTTACTTCTTTTTAAGTGAGGTTTGTCACTATGTAATCAGTGTGAGGTTTCTGAAGTACCTAATCTAGAGATCGGATTTAAGACCCTGTAAGGTCTGCGATACACTATGCCCCTACCGGATGCGAATAAAACCCATTATGCTAGGGTCCAAACCCTATTCTACTTACCCATCTCCTACCCTTACACCTACCCCTTCCTTTTGCTGCATGAAACAGAGGGGTAAAAATATTCATTGCATGTCATCATACACTGTACACTTGAATTCAAAATTTTTAGGCCTCTTCTAAAAAAAATCCTCAAATTACTAAATATGTTCGTCTGGAGCTGTTTTATTGTAAATAAACAGTTAAACGGTCAGTAATATGTTTTATTATCATTATTTACAAAAAAAAATAAAATCGTATACATTAGCAGCAAATAAATTAGCAAACAGTAAAAAGAAATAGAATTAAGTTATCATATCTCATTAATCTTTTCTTCACTGTATAACCTACACATTCTGATTAAAGAACATCAAATGTATATTTCATTTATTTAGATTTTTCATTTAATTACATTAAATAACAGGTGTCACTTTAAAACTGCACTCATCTAACGTTAAAATGAAAGCTTTCCTAACTTTTTATGCTCATTTAGGACAAAATTAGTTGTGTTTGAAAAAAAAAACAAACAAACAAAAAAAAACACCAAGATTGACGTCTTTATATGTTATTATTATTAATTAAGTGTATATGTCTGTTCAAAACTCAGGCTTTCGCTCCGCTTCAAATCGCGTGTACAGAATCCGTTTGGGAAACAGTGTCTATTTATCACTATGGAGCGCTTCAGCTGACAGTCACGCACCGCTATATGACTGTTTTGAGGTTTGCATAGGAGGGGCGACGACACCTGTAATGAAAAGGAAAGGAAATTCTGCTATTTTTATATTTATTTCAAAGTGTTTTTATGCCTAAATAAAACAAAAGCACACAACAGACTCACATTTAAGAGCAAGGAGCGGCCCCTAGTGGTTCGGCGGTATGGGTTGCAAATAAGGAGGATTGACTCTTTAATGTTTATAGCCACCCTTCAGAGAAAGACTGAAAATATGGGAGAAATGAAGTTTCACAAACTAGTTTCGAGAGGAGCAAGTGATATGATTGACTACAGCTGATCCTCATTGCTAATCATTAGCTAGCCTATCAGATCATTCTAAAACTACTATAAATATCCTGCCTGAACTTCATTCCTTATCTTCGTTTTTGGAACCCCCCCCCCATCCTTCCCTTCTCCCTCCTCCTCTTTCATGACCGGGCAACACGGTGGCTCAGTGGTTAGCACTGCAGTAAGAAGGCCACAGGTTCAAGTTCTAATTGAGCCAGTCAGCACTCCCTGCGTGGAGTTTGCATGTTCTCCCTGTTTTTGCGTGGGTTTTCTCCGGGTCCTCCGGTTTCCTCCGGTTTCCTCCCACAGTCTAAAAACATGTACATAAGTGAATCGTAATACAGTCACAAGCACTTAACGCATACATAGCAAAAGGGGGCACTCGAGAAACTTCTGATCTCGTATCCCTCCTAATGCTCATTGACCAGGTGGGAACCTTGGGTTCATCTATCTGCGAGCTCAGGGTTCTCTCCCGGGACAGCATGCCAAACCTGCTGTCATAGTCGAGCATTATTAAAGTGTGAACTCTTGAAATACAGGAAAATACCTTTACGGGATGATGGCGGGATTGAAGTGGAAAACATGGGAGAATCCCGGGAAAACTGGGAGGGTTGACAGGTATGGTTTCTACTGTCAAAGGTATCAACAACATACCAATCCATACTGTATCATTCATGTTCCCTGTTTTGTGTTGTACTTTTGCTTTTTTCTCGCTTGTGTACTGTGCAACGCCCTGTCAACTGTCAATTTTTTTGAATAATGAATTTTTTATTATTGTCTCCACCCCTTATGACCCACTCCATTAACATCTTTGTGTATATAAACCCCTTTGTTTCACTTCCTGTTTGTTGTTCATTGTTTTCTAAGTAGTGTTTTCGGTCATTTTAAATGTCAGCTTTTGTTTATCAGTTTTGGTTGCTCTTTTATATATAATAAATGTTACAATCTGCATGTGGTTCTACTTTTTACCTGTTCCTGGACACCAGAAGCACGTATCAGCACATATGGGCCCCCATTCCTGAAGGTACCTAGCATAACAGTATAGTACCTATAGAGTGGAGCTAGATCCCCTGCTGAACACTATTGGTTTACAGAGAATCATCACCAGCAAAAGCAACAAGTCAAGAGAACGATAACACAAGATGCACCTTTTTTAAATGCACAACCGATACAATACACCGTAACAATACAACGATGGACAAAGCTCAAACAAAGGTTGCCATCTTCTCTTTATGGCCATCTGCTTTATTGTGTCTGACCATGTAGAAATCATGAGTGACACCGCTTGCTATCTCTATTTGTCCACCGTTGTTGCTCTTCTATATTCTAAATAATGTGTGTGTGACATGTGAATGTACGCCAGTACGACTTTGTTTTTCACAGGGGAATGATGTCATTCACATCTTTCTGGCATAGTTCGGGATCGGTCACCCTCATTATAATATTGGAAACACTAGCATGATGAGGGTGACCTGTTCCAAACCACACTGTACTGTCATGAGTATTCATAAGTTAGAACGATTCTAAGGACCCACAGACGATTGGGGCTGCAAAGGAATACATACAGAAGAATGTTGGGAGAAAAAAAAAAAACAGCTATTGACTTCCATAGTATGTTTGTTCCAACTATGTCAATGGGATGATTTTTTTTCCCTCAACAATCTTCAGAATATCTTCCTTTGTGTTGAACAATGAAATTGATTAAAGTTTAGAACCACTTGAGTTTTTTTGGGGGGTGAACTATGCCTTTAAATATGATATTCAGTATATGAATGAAACTACCATCAGTCGTTAGTCCTAGAGAACTGCAGACGGCAGTGGTTTTGTAAAGACTTCAGAATAAACTGGAAAACTGTAGTAGTGTTAAAGGACCAAAGAGCCTCAAGAGATAGACTCTGTAAACCTACTGTGGCTGTTGCCCCTGCAGAGCCATTATAATGATGGACAAATCCTTTTGGGCACAATAAATGACAGGAGGGAATAGAAATGTCCTCAGACAGAGACAAGGGTGACATCTTCATTTAATCAACAGGCGAAGAGGCGCACAGACAAAAACCACACAATCCTCAGAGTGTCCTTTTGAGGGCACAATCTCAAGTGGATCGTTTAAAGGCTTTGGGCAGCTCTTTGCAAAAACCTGTCAGTTTGCATACACACACTTGAACCATTCGCACATTTGCAGAATCGCACACAACTCGCTTGTTGATAATAGTAATTGTTGATGAAATCTTTGGTTGCTTCCAGGCTAAGGCAGCTGTACTTCAAAGTACACTTATTTATTTTAATTCTACTGGATTTACTAGGCATGAGTGAAACATGCACAGTTCAAGTGAGAATTATTAGCCCCTCTTAAATATTAGCCCCCCTGTTTATTTTTTTCTCAATTTCTGTTTATTGGAAAGATTTTTTCAACACATTTCTAAACATAATAGTTTTAATAACTCAATTTTAATAACTGATTTATTTTATCTTTGCCATGATGTCAGTAAATAATATTTTACTAGATATTTTTTAAGATTCTATACAGCTTAAAGTGACATTTAAAGGTTTAACTAGGTTAATTAGGTTGACTAGGGGGGGTTAGGGTAATTAGGCAAGTTGTTGTATAATGATGGTATGTTCTGCAGACAATTGAAAAAAAAATATTTAGCTTAAAGGGGCTAATAATTTTGACCTTTATAAAAAATGTAAAACTGCTTTTATTCTAGCCGAAATAAAACAAATAAGAATTTCTCCAGAAGAAAAAATATTGTCAGACATACTGTAAAAATTTCCTTGCTTTGTTAAACATCATTTGGGAAATATTTAAAAAAAGGAAAAAAAACAAAGGGGGGCTAATAATTCTGACATCAACTTTGTTTTATTTTGTGAAGGAATAATCATTAGTTGTGGCAGTTCCATCAAGTATTCATTTCTTCTGAAGTTAAAACATTTTAATTTGAATAAAAAAAATTACACAAATGTGTCAAGGTTACTTACATTTTTAGATTTTGGAGAAATTTCATTAATAGTTTGCAGAACAAAACAAAAATATAATTTTACTCAAACACTATACATTAACTATACATCATATATCCAGAGAAACTGAGACCAATACTTTTTGCAAAAATTTTTACGATACCGATACCACTTATTATTTAAAATGTTAATGTAATTTTTCAAAATAATGCTAATAAAAAAAAAACATTACGTGTGTGTGTGCATGTGATACATTCATACACGCACACACATCCATATTGTATCTACACTGCATACACATACATACTATACAAACTGCACAGATACACACACACTTATATTTATTCTTATTCACCTAATGGTAATGAAAGAGAGAGCAGATTTATTATTCTGATTTATTATTTTCTTTATTTATTTTTATTCGCATTTAATTATTATTATTATTATTATTATTATTATTATTATTATACTATATATTATAATACTATACTACTATTTGCTGTGTTTACTATATATATATATATATATATATATATATATATATATATATATATATATATATATGTTCAATTTAATTCAGCTTTCACTTGTATAGCGCTTTTAACATGTAGATTGTGTTAAGGCAGCTTCACATAAAAGGTCATAGTAAATAGGAACAGTGTAGTTCAGTTTGTAGTGTTTAAGTTCAGTTCAGTTTAGCTCAGTTCAGTGTGGTTTAATAATCACTACTGAGAGTCCAAACACTGAAGAGCAAATCCATCGATGTGCAGCTCTACCGATCCCAAACCATGCAAGCTAGTGGCGACAGCAGAGAGGGAAAAAAAATTATGTGTGTGTTCTTTTAAATGTAAACTTTATAAATGCTTTGGCAAAACATTTGTAAAATTTGTCATGCCAATAAAGCAATTATTGAGAGAGAGAGAGAGAGAGAGAGAGGTTTGCCTCCTTTAAAACTCTCCTATAACGTCTTTTGTCAGACAGAGGGAGACTGAAGTGTGCGACTTGTGTGTGTTGAGTACTAAATTTATCTGAATGGCACATGATCGCTCACGTCACATTCCACCGCAGATTGATTGGTGTAACGTCTTGTATAAAAAGCGTCACTGACAATCCTGTACACAGCGCTAAAACATTTAGTTATGCAGAAATTATTAAAACAGTCAAAATATCGATACTTTTAAAAATATACAGATACAAAATTAAAAGCTTCTGAGTATCGATACATCGATTCTCAAGCATTGATGTGCACATCCCTAATTTATAACCAGCCCGATTGCACGAGGAAATGTAGCTATTTTACATACAGTATTGTCAGAAAAGTGTCTAATTCGAATGTATGATTTGTAGGCTACCCTAAAACCCCACCCCTAAACCTACCCCTCAGGGGATGAGCAAATCATACTAAAATATACAAATGAAATTATTACGAGTTAGAAAATGTACTAGAAAATGCATATTTCTTTTATAATCACAATATGTAAACAGCATCTAAATTTGCCATATTCATTCATTCATTTTCTTTTCTCTTAGTCCCTTTATTAATTAGCGGTCGCCACAGCAGAATAAACCGCCAACTTATCCAGCACATTTTTACGCAGCGGATGCCCTTCCAGCCGCAACCCATCTCTGGGAAACATCCATACACACTCATACACTACAGACAATTTAGCCAACCCAATTCACCTGTACTGCATGTCTTTGAACTGTGGGGGAAACCGGAGCACCCGGAGGAAACCCACGCGAACGCAGGGAGAACATGCAAACTCCACACAGAAACACCAACTGACCCAGCCGAGGCTCGAACCAGTGACCTTCTTGCTGTGAAGCGACAGCACTACCTACTGCGCCACTGCGTCGCCTAACTTAGCAATATATTAAGGTTTTATGAATATTTTGATACACAATTAATAAGGCACATCTAAATATTTATCTGTGATTCAATCACTTTCAATTTCTCATCACATAAAAAAACACTATACAATGCAAATGTTCTTCTGACATGTCAAATATCACCTTTGCAGAGTAGATCTTCCTCTTTCACAGACTAAAAGCGTTCATTACCATGAAACAGCTTTGTTTTTGTGAAGAACTGAGTGAAAAACAAACAGATTTAAGCTGTGAATGACAAGTGACACCTCCAAATGTGAAAAGATTACACGGTTAAGTCTGTGTCAACAGTGCAGAGAACATCTTTCCTTTCTGTTTGCATGAAAAACATACATTGGGGATCGTTTCATAAGCAATTTCAATCTATCAATGAGTATTACCATAATAAATATGTGTTTTTATTATGAATTGTTAGTTTGGGGCTGCGAGCCATTCTCTTGTGATGTTGTTCATCATTGCTCGTCTTTTGCATCAAAGTTTTCCTCGAGCGTGATTCATTTGTTACAGCTGTCAGATTCTTATAAGCTCCTGACAAAAAGGGAAATGCGAGACAGAAAGAAATTGAAACTGAAACGTGCTGACGAGAAGAGCTACACTTCCTGTCCACAGTGCTAGTGAAAACATCAAGTGGCCTTTGACACCTGATTTGCATTCAGACTGCAGAGGCTTCCTGTGAACAGATGCATTCATTCAAATTTGAATTTAAATGGGTGGTCCAGAGTGTATTTTTAAGGCTTGGTTGTGTTTATTGGATGCAAAGCAATGTGTGCTCATGCTTTGTTTGTAAAAAATCACGTTATTTTTTCAAATATCTTACTTTGATCAAATACTGCTACTCAGCTAACATGAAAACTGCTATCAGACTTCCTAATTCCTTCAACGGCCTGCCATTAAGAGGCTCTGATTGGTCAGCTAACATAATGTGCTGTGATTTGCGGATCGGCTCCACATCACCAGGAATCGCCACGCCTCTACAAGCATGCACTTTGCCATTGTGTAAATACTGTCAGTCAGAGTAACTGTATCAGTTAGAGTCTGAATTAGACAGAAAATGAAGAGGACACAGCTGAACCTCACGACTGCTCTCTAAAATAAAACCTGAAAATTGTCTTTCATATACAGTTTAAGTCAGAATTATTAGCCCCCCTGAATTATTAGCCCCCCGTTTATTCTTTTCCCCAATTTCTGTTTAACGGAGAGAACATTTATTCGACACATTTCTAAACATAATAGTTTTAATAACTCATTTCTAATAACTGATTTATTTTATCTTTGCCATGATGACAGTAAATAATATTTTAATATATATTTTTCAAGACACTTCTAACTAGGTTAATTAGGTTAACTGGGCAGGTTAGGGTAATTAGGCAAGTTATTGTATAATGTGGTTTGTTCTGTAGAGTATCAAAAAATAAAATAGCTCAAAGGGGCTAATAATTTTGTCCCTAAAATTGTTTTTAAAAAATTGAAAACTGCTTTTATTCTAGCCGAAATAAAACAAATAAGACTTTCTCTAGAAGAAAAAATATTATCAGACATACTGTAAAAATTTCTGTGCTCTGTTAAACATTATTTGGGAAATACTTAAAAAAGAAAAAAAAATCAAAAGGGGGCAAATAATTCTGACTTTAACTGTAAATTTGGAATAAGCATGTGTAAGTAATATGAAATTGTTCATATATCTTTTTTGAGTTTGTTATTTGAGATGTCGAACGCAGGCAAAGCGGCCGCATAGAGAGACATTGCAGCGCTGCTGAAGATTGTTGGTGTTTACAGCGGTTTGACTGATAAATATGAACTTGTAGCTAAATTGTTAGCAGTACCAAACAGCATTTCTCTTATTTACATCCTTGCTACAACATACAGGTAACGTTAGAAACTGTGCATGCAATAGCACAATTTTAACAAATAAAAATACTTACAGATTGTGGCTCACAATCCACAGCTTCTGCTATTATGGTTGGAGCTGCTCCTTCTTTGAGGAGTTTTTAGCCGAATCCAGCACTGAACTGGGAGCGATGTACAATGCAGTTTGTAAAGTAATATTTTCTGTCTTTTAGTAGAGATATTATATGAGAGACTTGCTGTGTTTACCAAATAAAGTGAATCTAATTGGATTTGCATTTTAAACATTAAATAAAAGTTAAAAAAGATATTATTTTTTATTTCACATATTACGGTTTTAGTTATGATACTCAAAAAAAAAAAAAAAAATCCGCAGATTAATAGCAAAAACCATCCGCAGATTCCATCTGGCGCTATCAATAAGTCCCTTAAAAAGGACCTGCCTGACAAAGTGAAGTAGATCAAAAGATCCTCAAAGTTAAACATTAAGCCAAGATCCAAAGAAAAAAAAAATACAAAAATAAATTGGGATCTACCAGTATGAAAACTTGGGACTGCAGCGAACTACATTGTGTGGCATCATCTACAACTAGCAAAAAACAGCACTTGGGAAATTACAATTTCACAGAAGGGCTAATTATTTATTTATTAGTTAGTTATACTTATGTGACATTTATCACATACAGTGAGTACAGAACGTATTCAGACCCTTTGTTACAGTATATTGCAGCCGCTTGCTAATACATTTAAAGGTATTTTTTCACCTCAATGTACACACAGCACCCAATATTGACAGAAAAACACAGAATTGTTGACATTTTTTCACATTTATTAAAAAAGAAATGCTGAATTATCACATGGTCCTCAGTATTCAGACCCTTTGCTGTGACACATAAGACTTAACAGCTCACAATGCATGCCAGAGCAAATGAGAATCATGAGGTCAAAGGAACTGCCTGAAGAGCTCAGAGACAGAATAGTGGCAAAGATCTGGCCAAGGTTACAAAAAAAATTCTTCTGCACTTAAGAGCACAATGGCCTCCATAATCCTTAAATGGAAGATATCTGGGAAGACCAGAACCCTTCCTTGTGCTGGCGGTCTGGACAAACTGAGCTATTATGGAAGAAAAGCCTAGGTGGGAGAGGTAAAGAAGTTGTAGAAAGACAACCATCACTGCAGCCCTCCACCAGTCGGGGCATTAAGGCAGAGTGGCCTCAGTGCAAGAGACATGAGAGAACACTTGAAGGACTCTAAGATGATAAGAAACCAAGATAGAACTTTTTGGCCTAAATTCTAATCGGTATGTGTGGAGAAAACCAGGCACTGCTCATCACCTGTCCAATACAGTCCCAACAATGAAGCATGGTGGTGGCAGCATCATGCTATAGGGGTGTTTTTCAGCTGCAGGGATAGGACGACTGGGTGCAATAGAGGGACAGATGAATGCGGCCAAGTACAGGGATATCCTGGATGAAAACCTTCTCCAGAGTGCTCAGGCTGGGCTGAATGTTTACCTTCCAACAAGTCAATGACAAAGGAGTGGCTTCGCAACAACTCTGTGACTGTTATTGAATGGCCCAGCCAGAGCCCTGACTTAAACCTAATTGAGCATTTTTGGAGAGACCTAAAAATGGCTGTCCACCAACGTTTACCATTCAACCTGACAGAACTGGAGAGAATCTGCAAGGAGGAATTGCAGAGAATCTCCAAATCCAGGTGTGAAAAACTTGTTGCATCTTTCCCAAAAAGACTCAAAAAGGCTGTATTAGAGCTAAGGTGCTTCTACTAAATACCAAGCAAACGGTCTGAATACTTAGGACCATGTGATATTTCAGTTTTCCTTTTTTTATAAATCTGCAAAAATGTCAAACAATGTCAGTGTTTTTCAATATGGGGTGCTGTGTGCACATTAATGAGGAAAAAAATGATCATCATTATTAGTATGCATATTTTCTACACTAAAATATTTATAAAAGTAATTATAATAGTAATAATAATACTTTTATTTAGATTAATGCTGTGTTTTGAATTGTCTTTTTTGTTTTCCAGTTCAACATGAATGCAAACTGCAGATGGTTCAATCTGAATTTAGAGTTATGAACTGAGGAGGTTGATTTTTGAATACAAAATGTTGGATCTCGAGATGCTCTGATATCCTGCTTCACGGATAATCCTTTGAATGCTGATGTGGTGGTAACACCATCCTGTTCATCTATTTCATCCACTTTTTTCTTGTATTAAAAAAGTCCTAGCTCCTCAGCAGAACACTTTCACTCCTCCAAAAGGCTTCAAACCGAATGGTTAGCGGCCTGCAGTTAAAGAGGCCCTCATGCGGTCGAATCTGGCCCACTGTGCTCATCTATCCAAGAGCTGTATGGATCTGTGATCACAGACTTCCCACTGTCTCCTTTCTCCATAATAGCCTTTTCATCAAGCATTTGTTTTGGCATTCCCTTTCTCCTCATGCAGACTGCAGGCAAACAGTATCCGACTGAAGATTTACATTCATGAGTCATCGACTGCTTTAAATATGATTTGCCATTCATTGTTGTGAAACAACACACTGTTCTCTGCAAGAGACATGAAGTAAATTACATGTCAAAATCTCATTAACATACTTTGGCCTTAATAACCTTGAGTGTTTATTTAGCTAGCATGCATTGTTATTCTTTAGTTGAACAATTAATCTACTGAAAAAAAAGTATAGTAATCTCCATCAAGTCTGACCATTTGCTTCTGCATTTGAGTATTCTTCTCTGTTGACATTAGTTTGGCGTCTTCAGTCACAATATTCTGTGGCGGTGCTGGCCATCAACCGTTTTCTCAGAGGAAGACAAGCTGGCAAAACATTGCTGTCACTCTGATACAAGCTTTATTTATGGAAAAAATTACAAAGCACTGCGGGGTTTGAGTGATCTGTGTTTGTCTGAGATAATTAGTCTTACCGTAATGTGTAACGTAGATTAAACATGTTCCGTACACTTTTCGCACTCACTCAGCGCACTCAAATGACCACTCCTCCATCATTGAAATGCAGATAAGCATGTTTGCATTATCATTTTCTGGGTGAATACCTATTGCACAATCCAGATTTTGATTGATGTCTTTTGGACCTACGTATGTGTAGGCAAGATGATAGGCATTAACGCTGTTTCGTACAGGATACAGAGACTTCATTTCACCGGCAAAAATGGTTATTACTTTAAGTCTTATTAAAAACCAACATCAGAATATACTACTATTATTGTGTTTAACTTGAAGTTAATGTTATATTTAATAACTTAATATATTTAATAACTGAAAGTTTCAAATGATATAACTATACAATCATTTAATTTTTATATCATGCTTATTTTATTACAGCATGGAAATTGAAAATATTAAAACATTAAATTTATGCAAATTAACACTAACTTAACTGATCTTTTCTATAATATAAACTTCATCACTGCACAAAAGATTATCCAAACAGCATTTGCAGCCTGTCTCTGTTGCGCCATGCGGTCATCACCCACAACGATGTTAAAATATCCCCATTTCGAAGCATTTATTCAACAAAAGGTCATTTAATAATTTGTGATGACATAATATTCATTTCATAAAGACTGTAATTCTGTGTGGTGCATAAATTAAATGCAAATGCATATTGTCTTTGCTCCAAATGTCTCCCTTCCAAAGCGACACTTGCCTCTTTAGCTTGCCCACTGTCTATTTTCAAGCACATTAAGTGGACATAGCAAACTTTCAGAATTTTCTCAGAAACATATCTTAGGAGGGTCTCTGTTGTGCTCGGGGGTGAAAGAGTGAGAAATAAAGATTACACAGATATATCGCTTGTCGACAACCTGTAAGTGTTTTTTCAGAGATTGGCGTTAAAAAGTAATCTGTATGGAACATCGTTGTGTACGGAAAATGGTTAGTCTACTTTATTTTCCATACAAGCTGAAGCTGATCGGACAATTCTTGTTACATGACTCGCAATGTGCTTGCGGCATTCATTCAACTGGGTGCATCTGGAAGGCGCGAGGCTCCATTGGAAACAATGAACTTGTGCAACTCTAGAAAAGATATGTGAACGGCCCCTAAAAGGCCGCTGTCATTTGCGATCTTCATCAGTTGATCTTCTTGCACAGCCATGGTGGATTCACCTGATTTGTTGACAAATGTGCTGCAGATCCATTCCTTGGCAGTTCACTGGGTCTTTTCCACTTAGCAAACAATCTTTTTAAAGACATCTGTTTCTAACTCATTTTGCTGCTTGCCGGTTAAATTTGTGTGACCAAGATGTAACCCAAGGGAAAAAAGGACTTTGGTTTAACTTATAACTTGTATTCTTATTTTCACTTTTAAATAAAGCTAAATGCCCTCCCACTTAGCAAAATTTCTCTGGCCCAGATCTGGCCAGCTTTTGCTTGGCCGCAGTAAATTACAGTACATGATTGGACCAAGTCTGGCTTCCCTACAAGGGCCAAGTTAATAACCCATAACTGGGCCTGAACTGGGTCAGACCTGTTGTGTCACGACTGCAATGAATTTGATAAACCCATAAACATTTCGCTTTATGGGCACTTTTTCCCCGAAGCGACGCGATTGATATAATTTTTTCTTTACTTAAAAAAATGTTAAATGTATTTTAAAAGTGGGTCAAGATAGGCCAAACTTATGAGGCTCACACATAAATTTTTATCATCTGGTCCAAATCTGGTACATTTGACATCTGGCCCAAGTCTTGTGAGCCGCCATAGGGTGCTTTGACATCTGTAGTTCGCTTCATTTGGTCTGGACTAAGGGCAACAAATGACACATTCTTGCATTTTCTGCCGGTTTTGGGTTGTTTTCACACCACCCACACTGATTGCTTTGTTCCGAACCAATTAAAAAGAACCAAAAAGCAGTCATGTGACAAAATCCACATCTCATCTACATTCACAATTCCTATGCTTTCCAATGCTTTCCCTGCTATGCTTTCCCTGCTTTTCGATCGGTCAGAATTCACATGCGGGTAAATGCCAATAGAACTCCCGCAGGTAAACAAACCGGCAGACACAAAATGTCACTTTTGACTATGGATGGACGACTGCGCTTGCTGATTGTCTCCCTGGTCATAGTAAACTACAAAGTTTGTATACATCACTTAGACAAACTATATATTTAAGAATGAAGCTTGGCTGCGGCTGGAAAACAATGTTTTAATGCATTGCAAATGGCGAAGGCGCATCGCAAGTCACTTCAGGAGGAGGCGTGAATTAATTTAGCTAAACTGCGACATGGTCATCTTCCGGAAATATTACCAACAATCCATCAGGTAATGTTTTTCCCTCTCTCTCTCTCTGTTGGTAAAGCGCTGTCAACAAATATTTTTCCTCCTCATTTCATAATGCACAGTGCATTGGACTATGGCAGCTGGATTAGTTTAAAAAGGGGCAGTACTTTTTGCTGTTGGGTCTGTTTAGTTTGGATCATATTCTCACCACAAACGAACCGCTCAAGGGTTTGTTTGAAAGCATACCGAGAAAGCACCATTTAAGACTGTGCCACCTCTGTCAAACCCGGGCCATGTTTGGCCCACATACTGCATGCCAGTGCCGGACGAACGCCAGCTGTGCCACCTTAATGCAAATCTGGGCCAGAATTCTTTGCTGCCTGGGCTGTTTGACTCAAATAACTAAGAATTCAATTTATTGTCAATATGATTTCAGATTTTAAGTAGTGTTGAGTCAAGTAATTAAACTACTTTTTAAACAAAGCAATTAGAAAAGTAATTTAAATAATAAATTACTATTTTGAAGTAACTGCTCCTACACGGTGGCTCATTGGTTAGCACTGCCATCTCACAGCAAGAAGATTGCTGGTTCGAGCCCCGGCTGAGCCAGTTGGCATTTCTGTGTGGAGTTTGCATGTTGTCCCCGTGTTCATGTGGGTTTCCTTTGGGAGTTCCAATTTCCCCCACAGTTCAAAGACATGCGCTATAGGTGAATTGGGCGACATGGCTGAATTCCATGCGTCAAGCCACTCCCGAACCAAAAATGATGTTAGAAGCATCTGTTGTGCAGTGGTCCCAAGTCCTGTTTTCAGATGAAAGTAAATTTTGTATTTCATTTGGAAATCAAGATCCCAGAGTCTGGAGGAAGAGCGTAGGGACATAAAAGTCAAGCAGCTTAAAGTCCAGTGTGAAGTTTCCAGCCAGTGATGGTTTGGAGAGCCATGTTATATGCTGGTGTGGGTCCATTGTCTTTTATCAAGTCCACAGTCAATGCAGCTCTATACCAGGACATTTTAGAAGCACTTCATGCTTCCTGCTGGCGACAAGCTTTTCAGAGATGATGATTTTATTTTCCAGCTGAGCTTGGGAACTGCACACAGTGCCAAAGCTATCAGCGCCTGGTTTAAGGACCATGTCATCCCTGTTCCTAATTGGCCAGCAAACTCACTTAACTTTAACCCCATTGAAAATCTATGGGCTATTGTCAAGAGGAACAAAGACCCTGAAATGCTGAAGGCTGAAATTAAAGCCACTTGGGCTACCATAAAAAATCAACTGTGTCAAAGGCTGATCGCCTCCATGCCACAGTGCCTTGATGCTGTAATGTGCATAAGGAGGCCTAACAAATTATTGAGGACATAATACAATACATTAACACACTTTTCAGAAGGCTAATGTGTTTAAGATCCTTTTTTATTGGTCACATGAAATATTCTAATTTCAAGAGTTTACATTTAGCTGATGATTGATTATAAAGCTTGTTTGGCATGCTGTCCTGAAAGTGAGATCTGAACTCATAAGATCCTCGAGCCCGAGGCTCCCTCCCGTTTGAAAAGCAAAAGGGGAGTTTGAGCTCAGGTAGATCTCAAGAACTCCCTAGCTGTAGTAGCTACTGAACGGATAGTGATTGCTCTTAAGAGATAACTACTTACTAGGAGCATGTCTATGGTGCTGATTTGTATTAGTCAATTAACTTAAGTTGCATGTTTTGGACGGTGGGAGGAACCCTGGGGAAACCCACATGAGCACGGCGAGAACTTTTAAACTCCACACAAACGCGTCGGCTGGCTTGGTAAGGACTAGAACCAATGCCGTTCTTGCTGTGAGGCAGCAGTGCTAACCACTGGGCCACTGTGCCACCCATCTGGAAAAAGAGGAGGAGTAGGGGTGGATGGAGGATTCTTCAAAACAAAGATGGTTGTTGTATGGAACTTAGGGTATTTATAGTGGTTTAGGAATCATCTGATTGGTGAATCATAAATTGGAAAATACGTATATTAGACAGCCATTTAACTTTTGAAAATCATATATCCCATGTCACAAAAACTGCCTTCTTACATCTGATAAATATCGCAAAGTTACAAAGTATGCTATCCATCTCAGATGCAGAAAATCTAGTTCATGTTTTTATGCGTTCTAGGCTGGATTATTATTCGCTGGTTGCCCAGCATCCTCTATTAACAAACTTCAGCTACTACAAAATGTTCTTACCAGGTCTAGAAAATATGATCATATCACCCCAATTTTATCCTCCTTACACTGGCTGCCTGTTAAGTTTCATATTGATTTATAAAATCTTATTTCTTACCTAAAGCCTTACATAATCTAGCTCCTGTTTATCTAACCAACCTCCTGTCTCGCTACAATCCAACTCGCTCTTTAACATCTCAAAACTCAGGGCTTCCAGAATAGCAAAGTCAAGTAAAGGGGGTCGAGCCTTCTCATTTATGGCCCCTAAACTCTGGAATAGCCTTCCTGATAATGTCCTAATTATTGTCTTTATTCTCTATTTCCACCTGGGCATACTCATCCCGAGGCCCCCAGAGACTATGCAGCACCACTGATTCGATCCAAGACCTGTAAAGAGATGATCCCAAGGTTTCCACAGTCCCGGACCAGGCTGTATCCTGAGCAGCTGCTGTGGTGGTCACGGAGGAGTAGAGAGCATGCGTCTGATTCCTGTGAGACTCCAGGGACAGACGAGTCTTCGCTGACCTCCAGTGCACCTAGGCACCTAGATTGCAGCTCTGCACAAGACGTTTTGCCATATGAGAAATGGTCATGCCCAACTGAGCCTGGTTTCTCTCAAGGTTTTTTGTCCTTCAACTCCACCAATTGGTGAAGTTTTTTCCTCGCCACTGTCGCCACTGGCTTGCATAGTTCGGGACTTGTAGAGCTGCACATCGATGGATTACTCTTCAGTGTTTAGACTCTGAGCAGTGAATATTAAACCACACTGAACTGAGCTAAACTGAACTGAACTTAAACTCTGAAAACTGAACTGACAGTGTTTCAATTCACTACAATCTTCTATGTGAAGCTGCTTCGACACAATCTACATTGTAAAAGCGCTATAGAAATAAAGATGAATTGAATTGTATAAGCACATGATCCTCTTGAAATTAGTTTATAAATAAACTTTACTTTGTGAAATACTGGATTTGAGTTTTTTCATCTTTAATCTATAATTATTAAAATTGAAACAAAAAAAGGCTTGAAATATTTCACTTTGTGTGTTGTGAACTAATATAACACACAAGTTTCACTTTTTCAAACAAATTGTTGAAATAAATGGACTTCCCTCAATATTACATTTATTTTGGCACATACCAATAGTACGTATTTATCATAGTCATCAAATGAACTGGGTAATAATTAGGTACTTTCCCTAAACCTATACCTGAATCTAACCCATGTAGTTACCTTGCATAACCCAGCACTTTTGATATATACTATATATACACAGTAGGCCAGAAAATATAAAGCGTGACCAAATATCTTATAGTGGTCACAAATGTAATGTTAGCATATGATTAGCATGTTTCTGCTATTAGCTATTGCTTTAAATGGAATAATCCAATCCAGATATTAAGAATCGATGGAAAAATATTTAAACTTTTCATAATAATAAATACATTAATACATATATAGATAAATTTCTTTCATTAGCTTGCAAAATCATAACAAAGCATCAGATGCTTTCACTTCACTTGTTGTGTTATGATCATCTGTGCATTTCTAAGAAAACCAACAACTTCCAGTAAATTAATTAATTTCCCCTGCAGTTCAAAGTAACCCCAGACACCTGCTTAACAAACAGCTCTGAGACAGTCAAGCTTCAAGTGACATCACTTCCTTACCAACACACTGACAGATTTGGATACACAAAAAGCAGCAGACAGGATGCCGGGCTTTCTCAAAGAAAACTGTGAAAAAAATAGAGCAGATACCAGCAAGATACTGTCAATATGGTATGAGTGGGGGTTTTCAGGGATGTGACACCTGATGAAAAATAACTCTTTTGTAATTTACTGGAACAGATCAAATTCTTGACAAATAGGGGCCAACTTTATTAATGGTACAGACTGGCATCATCAATAAATGCAGATGTTTAGCAATGACCCTGATATGTCAGGGATTGTTCAAGAGAAAAAATTGAATAGCCTCCGGTTATGAACTGCATTGAAACATGCAGACAAAAGCAAAAAGTATGCTGCGAAATAAATGGATAGTTAATCCAAAAAGGACCTTTTTCTATTTGTGTATGTTGTTCATTGTCCTTTAGGAGTCAGATTGCATTGGTTTATGTTTTATTTTTTTTTCTGTTTATACACTGCAAAAAATTCGTTATTTTACTTTTTTTTTCGGCAGCTGGGGTGCCCGAAAATAACAAGTCAAATAACGACTGTTAAATAACAGAAATTTACTGTAAAATAGTGGATGTTAAATTACAGAAATCTACTGTAATTCAATTTGGCAGAAAATTTCTGTAATGTAACTTTCTATTTTACAGTAAATTTCTGTTATTTAACGGCTGTTATTTTACTTTTTTTTTTTTTTTTTGGCAGCTATTGTACCGTAAAATAACAGATTGTTTACAGTATATCTAAATAATCATCCAATGACGTTTGGGTTTAGGGGCGGGGTTTTGTTGCCACGCCTTCTTTTAAAAAATCTATTTCATGTAACTGATGTTGTATGAATTCGTACGAACTAGTCAAAATGTAAAATAGCTACGTTTCCTCATTTGATCAGGCTGTTTAGGGCTGGGGACTATCGAAAAACAATGTTATTTATTTATAATACAAAATTTAGGTAACTATTTTGTTGTAACTACATGAAATAAAAGTTAATGAAGTCAAAAGATAACTTTGTGTTTTCTACAGATGAACTTTAGAAGTCTTTATTAATTTTAAATGGTGAGGTAGGTCATCATGAACAGATGATTCTTTTGAGTCAATCTTAAACGAGTCATTTCTATTGTTTAATGGAACCAGCGCAAATGATTCACATACCAGATAGATCAGAAAATTTCTGTAATGTAACGTCCGTTATTTTACAGTAAATTTCTGTTATTTTAACACCCGTTGTTTTACTTTTTTTTTGTAGATTTTTTTTACAGTGTATCCACATAATCCCAGTACTGGGTTGCATCTGGAAGGGCATCTGTTGCGTAAAACATATGTCAAAATAGTTGGTGGTTCATTCCACTGTGGCGACCTCTGATAAATATGGGACTAAGCTGAAGGAAAACGAATGAATGAATGAATGTCTAAATAAAAGAGGTGCTCACTTAGCTGTTTTCAGAGGTTTGATTGTGCTTATGGTGGGCTCTGATTGGTTAGCAGGCCCAGTGTGTTCTGATCCACTCACTGCCTAGTGTATATTTTAGAAAATATCACACTGTGGGCAGAGTTTATGCAAATATACACTGTAAAAAGCAATTACATAATAATTTGAGTAAACAGGTCGCCACAGCGGAATAAACCGCCAACTATTCCAGCGTATGTTTTACGCAACAGATGCCCATCCAGCCGCAACCCAGAATTGGAAAACCTATACACACTTGTTAACATACTCATACACAACGGCCAATTTAGTTGATTCAATTCACCTATAGTGCATGTCTTTTGACTGTGGGGGAAACCAGAGCAACCGGAGGAAACCCACACCTACATGCAAACTCCACGCAGAAATGCCAACTGGCCTAGCTGGAACTCGAACCAGCGACTTTCTTGCTCTGAGGTGACAGTGCTAACCACTGAGCTACTGTGCCGCCTGCACAGGGTTTATTTATTTAATCATTTGAAGGCAATGAGTTTACTCACTTTTTCAATGAATGTGGTATTCCAGCGCTATCTCACGCTAATTCGTAACTTTTCGATTTAGTGGCTAATTCGTATGAATTTGTATGATCTCATTCATACATTTTAGTACCATTTTTTCATCTTCCAATGACGTTTGGGATTAGGGGTGTGGTTTTGTTGACACACCTCCTTTTAAAAATCATATTAAAAATCAATTTCGTACAACTGATGTTTTATGAATTAGTTTATAAATTTGTACGAATTAATCAAAATGTAAAATAGCTACGTTTCTTTGTTTGATCAGGCTGCTCAGGGCTGGGGACTTATGAAATACATTTAACAATGTTATTCATTAAAAATACAAAATTTAGGTAACTATTTTATTTTAACTACTTGAAATAAAAGTGAGGTTAGTCGTCATGAACAGATGATTCTTTTGAGTCAATCTTAAACGAGTCATTTCTATTGTTTAACGGAACCAGCGCAAATGATTCACATACCAAATAGATCAAACGCATCGTTGGGGAACTGTGGCTGTTAAATTACATTGACTTTTAACAACATTGGGACCATAGTTGCTTTTGCCCTCTCAGTTTTGACTCAGCGATTCGTTTGTGCCCTTCGCTTCTCGGTAAAGAGAATTATCAATGAAGTAATCACTTAAAGTTTGGTCTATTCATTAAATAAATCCATTGCATAGCTTGGAGAACTGTGGCGGTTGATTTGGCTGCTTTTATGATATGTTTAATGTGATTGGATTCATTTTTGGAGCTTGGAATGCAGCATGAAACAGCATATTCCCATTCATTTGGCTTTCACAGCCTAAATATTTCAAAGAATTCACAAGTATTTGAATTAAGTAGCTAAACCTGAGAACTCTAACAAAATAGCATACCTAATTACTTTTAAAGGTGACCTATTTTGCAAAAAAATCACTTTTATAAGGGGTTTAAACACAGTTGTATGGCAACAGTGTGTTAATATAGCCAGCCTCTAATGGTAAACATTAAATCGATTTTTAATAATCACACTTGATAAAAACAGTGAGCAGAAACACTTTGATTGACATACTCCCTTTGTACGTGTCATCAGAGGGGGAAAGCTCCGCCCAATAATGACAATCTCAGTGAGGCAAAGGCATTTGTGGCTCCACCCACTGGCTGGGAGAACTCATTTGAATTTAAAGCAACAATCAGGAAAAGGACACAATTTGGATCAAAGCTTAAAATGGGCAGTTTCAAAGAGTTATAAAACATTATTTGTGGGGGATTTTGAGCTAAAAGTTCACATACACACTCTTGAGACGTATTTTAACTCTTGTAAAAAGGGGCATAACAGGTCAAAAGCATACATTTACATGCAAAATGACACCCAATTGGACATCCGAGACGCTATCTTTATTTTTAAGCTCAACTGTCAGAAAAGCAAAGCACAGAATTGTGGGAAATCAAAGCCAGCTAAGTACACATCTATGCTGCGTTTAAATATTTGAACTCCAAGACAGGAATTTTAGAAGAATTTGGGGTATGCATATTGGCATGTAGATGCAATGTAACTTAAATTTAACATCCGGACCATCAAAATAAAGTTTGACCGAATTTGGATTCAGGCTCACTCTGAAACGTATCTCTATATACATTTCTGGAGAGCACCAAATACATCCCAGGAGCTACGTTTTTTTGCAGTTTTTGTTTTTGAGAAGCCGCTGTGTATGTTTTTTGAGATCTAAAATTTCTCTCACAAGTGCCATTCGCACCTGCACGTCTTGTGTAAATGCACCATAGGCCGCTGCTGACTGACTGACCGACTGACCCACCCTTCTCCTTCCCAAAACACATCCAATAGTGTTTTTAAAAGCACTGGTTGACCAGCAAACACCCACTTTCCTAAACCCAACTGACAGTTTTAAAAAAATCCAGAAAAAGAAAAACACTCAACGCCACCTAATGTTTACTACGTTTTCAAATTTGACCACATTCTCACCCTGTTTTTTACTTGTTTATTTAATTTTTGTAGCTTTTGTTTTTGTCTTACCTGCTTTCTGGATCCGTTCTTCGCTTGACTCAAACCACATCACTGAGGTCAACTTCTCTCTGTTTCTCCAAGTGTGAAAAGGAATGGTGTCATACCGCCCCGTAACATTCATTTTAAAGACAAAATGCAGCCATACAGTACATACCTCTGGCTACATAATTCGCTATGCGATCTCCAGAAATGTATATAGGTGTACATTTTCAGAATGAGCCTATGTCAGATTTGATACTTTTCTACTTCTTTTATTAGTAAAATAAATCCTATTCTTCTTTTTTTATATACAATCTATAAAATATTGGCAAACATGTCAATTAATGTGAATAAAATCATTAAAATTGTTGTTTACTTCTGTGTTTGGAATAAAATGCTCCCATGCCTCATTTTCACCCTAGTACATATTTCTCAAATTACAACAGACAAAGATTTACTGCTGTTTGATTGGATGACAAAAGTCCAATATCTTGGACAACAGACTTTAAATGTGGTGAAATGCCCCGGAACCCCCCCAAAAATTACTTGATATGTGAGGGTCCAAAAGGGTTAATGCTGCTTTTAGAGTTTTTCAGATGCAGCCGTTGTTAAGACCAAATTCTGACCCTACCAATAAGAAACCCATCATACTAGGCAACCTTTTCCCAGTTGACACTGGTCCAATTTAGTTTTGCCCGTATGAATTTTCACCAGTTTGCTGTTCTTGTCTGACACGAATGTCACCTGTGTGGTCTTCTTCAGCTGTTCCTCATCTGCTTCAACTTTTGACATGTTGTGTATTCAGTGACACTCTCCTGCAGACCTAATGAGTCTTGAGTATGGCCATTCTCCTCTGACAGATGGCCACTGCTGCATAGTTTCTATTTTTTATTTTTGACAGTTTTATGTAAATTAAAGAGAAGTTGTGAGTCTAAAGTAGATCCGCATGTTGTGAAATACTCAGACCCGTCTGGCACCAACAACCACGTCACGCTCAGAGCCACTTAAAGAGATAGTTCACTCCATTTACTCACCCTCAAGGGGTTGAGCTTCCTTTTCTGTTGAACACAAAAGAAGGCATTAAGAAAATGTTTAAATCTGTAACCATTGATTTCCATTGGATAAAAACAAATATAGGTTACAGGTTTCCAACATTTTTCAAAATATCTTCTTTTGTGTTCAACAGAAGACAAAAACTCAAACAAACAAGTGACAAGCAAAGGCTGACTAAATTGAACATTTTTAGTGAACTATCCCTTTAAATCACCTCTCTTCCTCTTTTTGATGCTTGGTTTGAACATGTGGTCAGATGATCTTGACCACGTCTACGTACTTAAATGCACTGAGAAACTGTAATGTGATAGGCTGTTAAGATACTTTCATTAAAAGAAAGGTGTGCCTAATGAATGGGCTTTATTGAATTTGTAAACAGTGCATGCGGAAAGTTTTCATTGCGCTTCACTTTTTACACATTTTTTATGCTATAGCCTTAATCCAAAATGGATTGAATTCATTTATTTCCTCAAAATTCTACACACAATACCCCATAATGACAATGTGAAAAAAAGATTTTTTTGAAATTGTTGCAAATTTATTAAAATAAAACCTGAAAAATCACATGTACATCAGTATTCACAGCCTTTGCCGTAGCTCTAAATTGAGCTCAGGTACATTCTGTTTCCACTGATCATTCTTGAGATATTTCAGCAGCTTAATTGGAGTTCACCTGTGGTAAATTCAGTTGATTGGACATGATTTGAAAAGGTATACACCTGTCTATTTAAGGTCCCAGGGTTGACAGTGCATGTCAAAGCACAAACCAAGCATGAAGACAATGGAATTGTCTTTAGACCTCCGAGACAAGATTGTCTCGAGGCACAAGGCTGTGGAAGGTTACAGAAAAATGTCTGCTGCTCTGAAAGTTCCCATGAGCACAGTGGCCTCCATCATCCGTAAGTGGAAGATGTTTGAAACCACCAGGACTTTTTCTAGAGCTGGCCGGCCATCTAAGCTGAGTGATTGGAGGAGAAGGGCCTTAGTCAGGGTGGTGATCAATATCCCGAAGGTCACTCTGTCTGAGCTCCAGCGTTTTTCTGTGGAGAGAGGAGAACCTTACAGAATGACAACCATCTGTTCAGCAATCTATCAATCAGGCCTGTATGGTAGAGTAGCCAGACAGAAGCCACTTCCCACCTGGAATTTGCCAAAAGACATCTGAAGAGCTCTCAGAAGATAAGAAATTAAATTCTCTGGTCTGATGAGACTAAAATTGAACTCATTGGAGGGAATGCCAGGCATTACGTTTGGAGAAAACCAGCCACCGCTCATCACCAGCGTAATACCATCCCTACAGTGAAGCATGGTGGTGGCAGCATCATGCTGTGGGGATGTTTTTCAGCAGCAGGAACCGGAAAGTCAGAGTGCTCTTGACCTCAGACTGGGGCGATGGTTCATCTTCCAGCAGGACAATGACCCAAAGCACACCATCAAAATATCAACAGAGTGGCTTCACAACAACTCGGTAAATGTCCTTGATTGGCCCAGTCAGAGCCCAGATCTAAATCCTATTGAACATCTCTGGAGAGATCTGAAAATGGCTAAACACCGTCGCTTCCCATCCAACCCGATAGAGCTTGAGAGGTACTGCAAAGAGGAATAGGCAAAAATTCCCAAAGACAGGTGTGCCAAGCTTGTAGCATCATATTCAAAAAGACTTGAGGCTGTAATTGCTGCCAAAGGTGCATCAACAAAGTATTGAGCAAAGACTGTGAATTTTTCAGTTTTTTTATTTTTAATAAATTTGCAACAATTTCACAAAATCTTTTTCCACATTGTCATTATGGGGTATTGTGGAGAATTTTGAGGAAATAAATGAATCCATTTTGCAATAAGGCTTTAACATAAACAATTGTGGAAAAAGTGAAGCGCTATGAATACTTTCCTATGCACTGTATATGAATGAATTTATGAATATTTCATAATAACTGTATATTTATGAATTTCTCCTTAAAAATAACACGTTTGATACGAAATGAGGGTAAGTACATAATAACAAAGCTTTCATATTTGATATTTTAATAAGAGTTCTTTCCTTCAACATTTTTATAAAAAAAGCAGAGAGACACATACAATGTACAGTGTTTTTTTAATGTTAATTATAACTTATAAAACTAAGTTTATGCATTCACCGGCCACTTTATTAGGTACACCTGTCCAACTACTCGTTAACAAAAATTCTAATCAGCCAATCACATGGCAGCAACTCAATGCATTTAGACATGTAGACATGGTCAAGACGATCTGCTGCAGTTCAAACTGAGCATCAGAATGGGGAAGAAAGGTTATATAAGTGACTTTGACTGTGGCATGGTTGTTGGTGCCAGATGGGCTGCTCTGAGTATTTCAGAAACTGCTGATCTACTGGGATTTTCACGCACAACCATCTCTAGGGTTTACAGAGAATGTTAGAAAGGCAACAGTAATGTTAGAAAGGCAACAGTAACTCAAATAACCACTCGTTACAACTGAGGTCTGCAGAAGAACATCTCAATGTACAAAGCGTCAAACCTTGAGGCCGAATCATCTCAGACTGGTTTCTAGAACATGACAATGAGTTCACTGTACCCAAATGGCCTCTACAGTCACCAGAGCTTAATCCAATAGAGCACCTATTGGATGTGGTGGAACGGGAGATTGGCATCATGGATGTGCAGCTGACAAATCTACAGCAACTGCGTGATGCTATCATGTCAATATGGACCAAAATCTCTGAGGAATATTTCCACTACCTTATTGAATCTATGCCATGAAGCATTAAGGCTGTTCTGAAGGCAAAAGGGGGTCCAACCCAGTACTAGTGAGGTGTACCTAATAAAGTGGCCAGTGAGTGTAATTTACATTGCATTATAAAAGCAGTTTTAATGTAATTGAAAATGACTCATAAGTTTAATTTGAATAAATTAAAAAAGGGATAGTTCACACAAAAATTAAAATGAAATGAGTTGCAATGCTTGTTGCTGGGACCAATCGACTCCCATAGTATAGGGAAAAAATGCTAAACATCATCTTTTGTGTTCAACAGAATAAATAAACTCAAATAGGTTTAAACAAGTGAAGAGTGAGTAAATTATGACAAATTTTTTGTTTTTGGGTGATCTTTCCCTTTAAGTCAGTCATGTAATTTATTACAATGTATAGTAAACATGAAAACAAAGTACAGTACTTAATGATTAATGCCTAATAATGAACGGGATTGTCTCGTTTAACATATTTAAGGCCATGAATCTGCTTAAGACAGCATTGAAAAGAGTTTTGCTGCCCACTACAGGACAACCTGACACATGGTTCTCAGTCTCCTGATTTATGAACATTGATCACCGAGTAAAGGTTTGACAGTGGTTCAGAATTAGTTATTAAGTTATACTAAGTTATATAAGCATTTAAAATAAACTACCTCATATTTAAATAAATTATTAGTATATTTATAAATTGGATGAAATGGCTCATTTATATTAAAGGGATAGTTCATCCTAAAACGATCTTTTACTCTTTACCCGTTTCAAAAAATTTGGAATGTTGGAAACCTGTACCAATTGACATCCATAGTAGGAAAAACAAATACTATGGAAGGCAATAGTTACAGATTTTTAGCATTCCTCAAAGTATTTTCTTTTGTGTTGAACATAACAACATTGACATCCATAGTAGGGCAAACTAATATGGAAGTCAATGGGTATATGTTTTCAGCATTCTTCAAATAATCTTCTTTTGGGTTCAACATAACAACATTGATATCCATAGTGTAGTAGGAAAAACAAATACTATGGAGGGCAATGGTTTCAGGTTTCTAGCATTCCTCAAAATATCTTCTTTTGTGTTGAACATAACAACTTTGATATCCATAGTAGAACAAACAAATATACAGTAAGATAATGGTTACAGGTTTCTAGCATTTTTCAAAAAATATTCTTTTGTGTTTAATGTAACAACATTGACATCCATGGCAGGACTAACAAATATAAGATAATGGTTACAGGTTTCTAGCATTTTTCCAAAAATATTCTTTTTTTATTCAGCATAACAACATTGACATCCATGGTAGGAAAAACAAATACTATGGAGGTCAATGCATACAGGTTTCTAGCATTCCTCAAAATATCTTCTTTTGTGTTCAACATAACAACATTGACATCCATAATAGGAAAAACAAATACCATGGAAATCAATGGTTACAGGTTTCTAGCATTCCACAAAATATCTTCTTTTGTGTTTAACACAACAACATTGACATCCGTAGTAGGAAAACCAAATACAATGGAAGACAATGGTTACAGGTTTCCAGCATTCCTCAAAATATCTTCTTTTGTGTTTAACATAACAACATTGACAGTCATTGTAGCAAAAACAAATACTATGGAAGGCAATGGTTACAGGTTTCTAGCATTCTTCAAATTATCTTCTTTTGTATTCAACATAACAACATTGACATCCATAGTAGGAAAACAAATACTATGGAAGTCATTAGTTACATGTTTTCAAAATATCTTCTTTTGTGTTCAACATAAGAACAACAACAGCAAGAACAACAACAACAACAACAACAACAACAACAACAACATCTTTTTGACAAAATCTGTTTTGAAACAAGAGAAGAGATGACCGAATTTTATTTTTTTATGGTGAACTACCCCTTTAAAAGTGCACATTAATATTATTATTATGGATGTTTTCACGTGTATATTGTACTCTCTGCAAATTTACACATACAGTTAAAACACGGCATTTAACCTGTCAATATATTATTTACATGATACATTTACATAATAATTGTGTAATCGGGTCATGCACCAGCCAAGCAGCTTCCATGGGCATGGCCTTGAATATACTTTTATCCATTATGCTCCTCCTTGACAGGTCACCTAAGAATTTTGGGTGACCCATAAAGCTAAAGCAAATATGCTGACCTTTATGATGTGAAAGTGTAAAAACTTTCTTCCTCTTGTTTGCTAAATGTAAAAGCTTTTACAGACGGAGTTTGCTAAGAAACACTCTTCACCTTCTGAGTAAGTAAACAACTTAGCAATTTCACTCCAGAATCTTCCACACAACAGCTATTTGTCTGAAGCACCAAATGTCAGTCCTAAACACTACATTTCTTTTAAAAGTTTTCAGTTGAAAAGATCTTATACATTTTAAAAATAACATTACATGCCTGCTTTTGTCATATTTCAGGCACATTGTAGCTAACCCCTAGAGTTAAACAGTTGAATTTTAACATTATTAATCCAGTCAGTTGATCTTCGGGTCTGGTGGAAGCAGTTTTAGCTTAGCTTAGCTTAGCATAAATAATTAAATCAAACTCTACCATTAGCATTGCATTAAAAAGTGACCAAACCCTGCTGAAAAATCCAGCTTTAACCAGCCTAGGTTGGTTTCAGCTGTTTTTTCAGTAGGGAACTCTTAATAATTTTCCTATTTTAAGCTTGACTCTTCTGTAGTTACATCATGTACTAAGACCAATGGAAAATGAAAAGTTGCTATTTTCTGTGCAAGCAGGTGGTCACACTGAAAGTCACCTAACCTGTGACTATTTTCTGGTGCTATATAATATCATTGCAACTGCAGCAGCCATGTTACAGCAGCAAAATACTTGATTATTATGCCAGAATGAGAGTATAGTTCCTAGCCATATTGTCCTAGAAAATAGTAACTTTTCATTTACAGAAGAGAACTACTTACAGAACTACAGAAGAATCGAGCTTTAAAGGGGTGGCCCAGAGGGTATTTTTAAGGCTTGGTTGTGTTTTATTATTGAGCTCTTGCTTCAATTGTAAAAAATCATGTTTTTTTTTGGATATCTTACTTTGATTATATACAGCTCAGCTAACATGAAAATGACTGTCATGTTTCCTGGTTCCTCTGAAAGGCCCGCCCTCAAGAGGCTCTGATTGGTCAGCTAGCATAATGTGCTGTGATTCGCGGATTGGCTCTATGTCACCAGGAAAAGCTTCATGCTTACACTTTGTAGCACGCGCTTTGTCTCTGTTGTGTAAATACTGTCAGTCAGTTTAGCTGTTAGCCTTACCAGTTTGAGCCTAATCAGACAGAAAATGAAGAGGACACAGCTGAATCTCATGCCTGCTCTCTAAAATGAAATCTGACAAGTGTCTTTCACATATATTCAGGTCATAAGCATGTGTAAGTAATATGCAATGTTCACATATTTTTTGAGAGTTTGTTATTTGAGATGTAGAACGCAAGGAAAGCGACCACATAGAGAGACACTGCAGTGCTGCTGAAGATTGTGGCTGTTTACAGTGGTTTGACTGATAAATATGAATTTGTAGCTAAATTGTTAGCGATGCCAAACAGTCTTTCCTGTTGTTTACATCCTTGTTTACAACCTTGCTACAACATACCATTAACACTAATAACAGTGCATGAAATAGATTAATTTTAACAAATAAAATACTCACAGATTGTGGCTCACAATCCACAGCTTCTGCTATTATGGTTGGAGCCGTTCCTTCTTTGAGGAGTTTTTAGCCGAATCCAGCTCTGAACTGGGACAGGTTCTGGGACAGGTTCTTGTCAAATGCTAGCTATGTCTTTATTATAATTCTCTGGAACATAATTTAAATTCAGCTGTAAGAACTTCTCTCTTTGTGTCGTATCCTTTAGAAGCAAATACAGAAACAGAAGAAGCTCTGTGGAATAAGCAGCATTTGGACACCATTTTAGCTTTCTCTGCTATTACATTACAGCACCTCTGGCCACACCCCTTCAATGCGCAAAGTGTGTGCGCATGGTGAATGTACGTTACTTGAAGCATTTGTGATCTCACTAGCCCGGATGTAGTTTTTTTTGTAGGCCCCAAACTTTGTTTGCTGTAGGCTTTGCTAAGCTAACTCTGTAAAAGCCAATGTCTCCCTTTGAATTGAACTTTGAGCGTATTACATTCAGAGATGTTGTTTATGTTCAAACAGCTACATTACACATCAACTAAAGTTTAAAATATGATATTGTAGTAGACCACCCCTTTAATTAGGAAAACTTGTTGGTCATGTTTTGAGCAAGATACTAATGGTCTAATTTGATTCAATGATCTATGCTAAGCTAAGCTAAAAGTGCTCCCGCCAGACTCAGAGATTTCAGTAGCTTAAACAAAAAGTCTTTGTTTAAGTCAATTTGGAAGTAAAATAGACTTTTTAAAATATGTGGCGCATGTCATTACACATTATTTTACTTTGCAATCCCAAAAATACATGAAAATAAAAATTTAAATACAAACAATTTTGCAGTGCGGCACAGAGGTTAGCACTGTCACCTCACAGCAAGAAGGTCGCTGGTTCGAGTCCCAGCTGGGCCAGCTGGCGTTTCTGTGTGGAGTTTGCATGTTCTTCCTGTGTTTGCGTGGGTTTCCTCTGAGTACTTCGGTTTCCCCCAGAGTCTAAAGACATCAGCTGATTCGAATGTTAACTCGATTGAATGCCCGTTATCAGTGGTTATCAGCTGATAGATATACTGTAGCCCAGTAAGGGCCTTCTGCGCCTTTGGTAGGCTCAGATGGCTGTTATCGTCCATCGACATGGTTAATCAGCTATAGATCACATACAGCTGTGGCCAGAAGTTAAGGAGAATTATTCATTCATTCATTTTCTTTTCAGCTTAGTCCCTTTATTAATCTGGGGTCACCCCAGCGGAACCACCAACTATGTTTTGTGCTGGATAAGAAATGCCAACTGACCCAGCCGAGGCTCAAACCAGCGACCTTCTTGCTGTGAGGTGAACGTTCTACCCACTGCGCCACCGTGCAGGTGAGAATTATTTATACTATTAATTACATTTCCCATAAATGGTATTTAATTAATGTATACCCCTACCCCAACCCAGAACCCAATCATCACAGTAATGTAAAAACAGATCTGGAGTCTTATTAGTATAGCTGATCAACCATGTGGATGGATTATAACAGACTTCTGCGCCTACCAGTAGGCCCCTACTGGCCCATATCTATCAGCTGATAACCACTGATAACACCCATTTCACGAGTTCACACTTGCAATAGTTTCAGAATAGAGCGTATTTGGCGTGCTGTCCGGGGAGAGGGCTCTGAGCTCGGGGAAGACACCCAAACTCGAGTTATTCCTCTTATCAGGAAACAGAGAGGAATAGGGATTCGAGCGAAGTATCTAGCCCGGCCCCAGAACGCTCCCCCCGGGATTGTAATGCTTAAGAGGTGAGGTGACGGGGTGGTGGAGGGTTGCTAAAGTCGTAAGATGCTGCAGGTATGACAGCTTTGGTATATATAGGGGTTTGGTCAAGAACTGATTGGATAATAGAATAATTGTCAATGACGTATTTGATACTGAAACTTCTGCGCGTGCTCCTCCCGAAATTTGTTTATAAAACATCACTTAATTGAGTGATAACATTCGAAGCGAGTGAAGACATGCGCTATAGGTGAATTGAATAAATTGCCTGAATGAGTGTGTGTGAATGCAAGAATGCATGGGTGTTTCCCAGTATTGGGTTGTCGCTGGAAGAGCATCTGCTGCGTAAAACAAATTCTGGAATAGTTGGTGGTTCATTCCACTGTGGCGACCTCTGATAAATTAGAGATTAAGAAAAATTTATGAAAGAAATTTGCTTCACAGCAACTTGCTCCACCTCTAAAACTTTTCATTTTCACTTTAAAAACATGAAATGGGTTGCAGACTGAAAGAAAAAAACAAAACGTCAATTTTCACATCATACTTTATCAGAGCTGTGCAGCCGTGCTAGACAAAGGACGTTTTCACAAATGTAGATGCATGCAACTGTGTTTATCTGCCAGTCATTGCATGGTATAGCAGGCAGATTGTCTTTTCACTCAAATTTGTTATTCGTAAGAGAAAACCAGCCTTCAAAACCTGCAGTAAACATAATTATTCAAGTCGGAACGCTTGACATGTATCACCTCATGTATCAGTCGTTGTCAAACAATACTCAGGTCTCCCTGGGGGGAAATGTTTGGGGAATAAGAAACATCTACATCTAGTATCATTCATGTGACACGCTCGAAGTGATTCAAGTGCTAAGATATCTGCCTGCAGTGGAGTTAAAGGTGATGTGTGTCATTTTTCGATCTCTTTCATATCCCAGTTCAATAGCTGAGAAAACCGTAAGCCATGCATATGCTGATGTGATGCTAGCGAAACACTGCTGTTTGAGGATCCAGATCCAGATAAAAAATGATTGCAAAATGACGACGTTTCCACACTGTAAACCTGATTTAAGTTTAAGTTTTGAACCAAAATAGTTTGAGTACTGTAAACTTAGATATTTTCATGCACACATGTCGTCACCTTAGAATTATAAGGTTCTATCTGATATTTTTGTCAAAATTGAGTTATTCACATATTCTTATTAATTGACAACTTATTTACATGATGGGATGTTTTTGTATGAGTTGTTTACATGATAAGACCTTTTATTTAAAAAGCAAAAACGGTTTATCTTCAAAGTTGAACTCTAGCTTGGCTCTAGAAGGTTCTTTCTGTGAGCCAATCAGCATTTTTAATGCATGCATGAGGACCAATCAGGATCAGCTTTCTTTTGTCATTTTGCCGGACTGTTCAATTGACATCGGGAAAGACCAGAAAGACAGAATCACACAAAATCAGAGTCGGCTAAATAATGCCGCACCACAAAAAATGAGATGTGTGTAACTGTAATGATTTAGAAGCATTTTTTGACATTAGGATGAAATGTTAAATTTTACATAGTTGAAAAAGAAACGAATATTAAAAAAAAAATTCTATATTAAATGTGAAATATTTTTATTTGTGTATATATATATACAGAAATTTTTTTTCTGTGTTTATTAAACTCATTTACTCAGTGTATGTTATCTTTTAAAGTCTTTAAATTTAATATAAAGCCTTGAAGGGGAAATACTTAATTTAATTAATGGGCATATAATTCAATAAATATAATTCAATAATACATATGAAGCATAAAATTTTAAAAATATTAACATATTTATTAGATAAAATTAACAGCTGCACTGGACAAAATTTTTAGCACAGCCTTGTATGCTTAATTTGAACAAGAAAAAAAAAATATATATATATATATTCATCCTAAAACATCAAATAAATGTTGTAGAAAGCAAAAATGTAACTTTCCCAAGCATCAACATATTGTTATAACACCAGATTATATATTTTTTGATTGCATTTCTTGATAAGTAATGCTTCAATGAATAATCTGCCAGATAGAAACTTATTCCAAGTGGAAAATGACTTTTCAAAATTAGAAGGTTCTATCTGCATTTACTGAGGTTTTTTACTCTAATTTGCAAATTTAAGAGAACTTTAAAAAATTCACATTTAGAGTACATTTAGGGTCTCTGTCATGTTAATGTATGAAACAGAACTGTTACACACATATTGTTTGCTGTATGGAATGCAAAAACTTTGAAGCTCAATATCTCAAAATCATTTGTGTTGGTATTTGTGTTGATATTAAATATTTAGAGTATTAGAAACTTAAACATTCTAAGTTCAGTTATTATGTATGACTTCAGTTAATAGAACAAATTAAGTCTGAACAACTATATACAGTAGCTACTCAGATGGCTTGGAATTGCTTTTAGCATGCGAGTATCGCTAACAATATAATTAATTAATTCATAACTCATTAGGTTTGAGTTCTGCTTAATATAATCAATTTATGAGTCAATACAACTCTTTTTCATTAAGTCAAAGTAACTTTTTTTAAATTATAGGTTAAACTAACTTATTTCATTTAGTGATTTTCACTGTTAGGTTTTAAAGTGCATTAACCAATTTTATGTGACTACAATGTAAAAATGTGTACAATGTAAAATAGTGGATTGTAAAGAAAAGCCACTGTGGCAGCAGCAACATTTGGCTGAGTGTTTCTGAGTTCATTCATTCATTTTCTTTTCGACTTAGTCCCTTTATCAATCAGGGGTCGCCACAGCGGAATGAACCGCCAACTTATCCAGCATATGTTTTACACAGCGGATGCCCTTCCAGCTGCAACCCATCACTGGGAAACACCCATACACACCTATTCATACACATACACTACAGACAATTTTAGCTTACCCAATTTACCCATACCACATGTTTTTGGACTTGTGGGGGAAACCGAAGCACCTTGGAGGAAACCCACGCCAACACAGGGAGAACACGCAAACTCCACACAGAAATGCCAACTGACACAGCTGAGGCTCGAACCAGCAACCTTCTTACTGTGAGGCGACAGCGCTACCCGCCTCGATTCTGAGTTGTCATAGTTAAAAAAAACAACTATGTATACAACATAAATGAGTACACTTATGTTTTTGCTGTTTGTTCAAACTACTTATTTAAAATAAGTTAAGACAACACAACAACCTTGCATTTGTTTTTACAGTGTATAAAAACAATGATCATGTGACTTTTATATAGGGTCTATGCCAGATGACCTGTAAATTGGTTGCATGTTTGTTCAGACTTGTTTGTATCATATGCTCAACTATTTTCATAAAGTTCGACTAGGAAATACAGCCTTATGTTTATTTGGCCACATATATTTTGTAGATGAGCCCTTTATAACTGTCCAAATGCAAAAAGAATCTATATTGTTTGAATACTTATTGATGTTTAGGCCAGAGATGGCCAAAGTAGGGCCTGCAGGCCAAAGTTGGCCCTTGCAAACCTTTTCGCCCACCATGCCATATGAGAAGTGAGGGAGAATGGATGATTATCTTTGACAGAGATAATAATTTCAGAATTTAATCTAGCATTTTGTTTGTTTGTTTTGTAATTTGTAAATTAATCAGATTTTTCAAAATGTAAATTCTGTCACTTGACGGATAGATGGTAATGCACAAGACATCGGTAAGCAAATCAAGGCAAAGGCTGGTGCAGCTTAGTGTAATCAAGAGTGAACACCAGTGTTTACACCACAGCCAATTTAGTTATTCCAATTCACCTATAGAGCATGTCTTTGGACTGTGGTGGAAGCCGGAGTATCCGGAGAAAACCCACGCTAACACGGGAAGAACATGCAAACTTTAAACAGAAGGACTCCAGCCGGGACTCGAATCCGTGACATTCTTGCTGTAAGGCAACAGTGCTAACCACTGAGCCATCGTGCCACTCCTATTATACTTCATTACACTGTAAAACCCAAAAAGTTAAGGTAATTCAAACCATTTATGTTCAAAAACTAACCCTAATGAATACTGTGAACTTAATCCATTTGAGCACAATTTGGGCACAGTAAAACCCAATAAATAAAGAGATCTCAACCCAACTGAGCACAGTAAAACCCAATAAATAAAGAGATCTCAAACCAACTGAGCACAGTAAAACCCAATAAATAAAGAGATCTCAAACCAACTGAGTACTGTAAAACCACATAAATAAAGAGATCTCAAACCAACTAAATACTGTAAAACCCAATAAATAAAGAGATCTCAAACCAACTGAGTACTGTAAAACCCAATAAATAAAGAGATCTCAAACCAACTGAGTACAGTAAAACCCAATAAATAAAGAGATCTCAAACCAACTAAATACTGTAAAACCCAATAAATAAAGAGATCTCAAACCAACTGAGTACTGTAAAACCCAATAAATAAAGAGATCTCAAACCAACTAAATACTGTAAAACCCAATAAATAAAGAGATCTCAAACCAACTGAGTACTGTAAAACCCAATAAATAAAGAGATCTCAAACCAACTGAGCACAGTAAAACCCAATAAATAAAGAGATCTTAAACCAACTAAATACTGTAAAACCCAATAAATAAAGAGATCTCAAACCAACTGAGCACAGTAAAACCCAATAAATAAAGAGATCTCAAACCAACTGAGTACAGTAAAACCCAATAAATAAAGAGATCTCAAACCAACTGAGTACTGTAAAACCCAATAAATAAAGAGATCTCAAACCAACTAAATACTGTAAAACCCAATAAATAAAGAGATCTCAAACCAACTGAGTACTGTAAAACCCAATAAATAAAGAGATCTCAAACCAACTGAGCACAGTAAAACCCAATAAATAAAGAGATCTCAAACCAACTGAGTACTGTAAAACCCAATAAATAAAGAGATCTCAAACCAACTGAGTACTGTAAAACCCAATAAATAAAGAGATCTCAAACCAACTGAGCACAGTAAAACCCAATAAATAAAGAGATCTCAAACCAACTGAGCACAGTAAAACCCAATAAATAAAGAGATCTCAAACCAACTGAGTACTGTAAAACCACATACAGTAAATAAAGAGATCTCAAACCAACTGAGTACTGTAAAACCCAATAAATAAAGAGATCTCAAACCAACTGAGTACTGTAAAACCCAATAAATAAAGAGATCTCAAACCAACTGAGTACTGTAAAACCCAATAAATAAAGATATCTCAAACCAACTGAGTACTGTAAAACCCAATAAATAAAGAGATCTTAAACCAACTGAGTACTGTAAAACCCAATAATTAAAGAGATCTCAAACCAACTGAGTACTGTAAAACCCAATAAGTTAAGGCAACTCAAACTGTTTGAGGAAACTGATTGCTACAAACCATTTAAGTTAAAAAACTAATCTATATGAGTATGGGAGACCGGGTATAGTTGAAACACAGGGAGAGTTTTTACTCTACCAATTCTACGAATCAGGGATAAGATAGGGGTCATGTAACATTTTCAGTTTCCTCAGGTTAACTTAACAATCACACATGGAGATTTTCCAGTCAATCTTGCAATCCCTCTTGAAGCTACAACAGAAAATCGAATTCTGAGGTAAGAAAGTAAAAAAATCAATAAATAACAAGATAATATTGTTTAGTACCTCTGCCGTTGTAGATGATGTTGTATGAGTTATATCAGGTCAAACTGTAGCTAGTAAATAATGGTGTATCAACCTCCTGCTAATTTCACAGCACCATGCTAATACAGCAAGCTAAACAATGGGTGCCAGTGGTGGGGTAGGTTGAAACACATGTTTTGAAAGTATACAAACACTTACACACACATACATATGAATGTACACGTACAGACATGAACACACAACGCAGCATGTTATCAGAGGAAGGAGAGGTATCATGGAGGAAAGTAAAGAGCGTGTGAGGAGGAGGATCCGTAAAATTAAGCCCTGAGTGAAAGCAAGGTTTCTAAAATTGGATTTTATTTAATGTCAAATATCATATTTAACATTCTCACCTTGAATTCACATTACAAAAGACACTTGAGTTTGAAGTGAATGATTTATGACACCACCATTAGGTCAATCAGTGTAAGACTTGGTGATGTTGAAGCCATACAACTTATGATTTGGTCTGCAAGAATTATGATAATTGAAAATCCTAATAGTTATAGCAGGGTTTCAGTGCTACAGGTTTGAACCTCTAATAATATTTTCATTCATTCATTCATTTTCCTTCAGCTTAGTACCTGATTATCCGGGGGCGCCACAGCAGAATTAACCGCCAACTATTCTGGCATATGTTTTATGCAACGCATCGCCCTTACAGCCGCAACCCAGTACTGGGAGACACCCATACACACTCACATTAATTCACACACTCATACACTACCTATAGCACATGTCTTTAGACTGTGGGGGAAACCGGAACACCCATAGGAAACCAACACAGGGAGAACATACCAAGTCCACACAGAAATGCCAACTGGCCCAGTCGGGACTCGAACCAGAGATCTTCTTGCAGTGAGGTGACTGGTCCACTGAGCCAATATGCTGCCCCTAATAATATTTTATTTCCCAATATTACTGTGAAAGACTTATTTAGGAAACCTTAAATCTTACCGACTCCATATAGATACATGAAACAACAAGATGGCGTAGTATCACTGAAAATAAATCCTTTCTGATTCTATTTATAAACAGGCTTTTCTAGCTTTAGACAAATGACAAAGAAGGAGAATGCCTGAAACTTTCTGATTTAAATATGGGAAATCTGAAAGGTCTTTAAAAGATTTAACACTGCTGCTTTTCCCCACATGAAGGAGAAATGAAAATGAGGGTTGTTATAAACAGGGCCCCGGATACAGGCAATAACCTTAAAATAAATTCACATCATATTCGCAGAGTGATAAGAATCGCTGAATAATTTGTGAAGCAAGAGATGGATATTGGCAACAAGACGCACAAGACATATTGTAGATAAAATATGAACAAAATAAATAAAGTATTCTGAAGGGTTTCTGCTCAGAGGCGGGAGAGAAGAAATGAGGGGATTTGAGCAATGTCATCATTTGGAGTAATTAGATTAATTAGGTTCGTTTCGCATGCAGCACTGGTCTTGTCTGTTGTGAGTTCGTTTCCTGTATTTTTAAGATATTTAATGTGCTAAAGTTTGCAGACAGCAGAGCCAGTAATAACAACTCCCAACCATTACCAGATTTAAAATCACACTGGCTCATATCTGACAGATAAAACACATTAACATTCACTCTCATATATATATATATATATATATATATATATATATATATATATATATATATATATATATATATATATATATATTAAATTTTATATGCACGAAAAGCAGTTTCTTCTTAAGGAAATGAGATGACAGGTATACAAATTAAATATCTATGCTAAAAGTTTGGAATAAGTTAGATTTTTTAAATGGTTTTAAAAAAATATATATTTTAATTTATTTGATCAAAAATACAATATTTTTTACATTATAAAAAATCCACACAATTCTTTTATTTTGTCCCAACGCAAATCTATTAAGCAGCCCAGGCTCATTTTGAAAACGTACCGCTATATACATTTCTTTAGAGTGCCAAAAACGCAGGAGGTATTTTTTTGCAGTTTTTGTTTTTGCGAATCCAGAGGCCGCTGTACGCTGTGTTTTTCTCATCTCAAATTTCTCTCGAGTGCCATTTCATGCTTGTGTATTTTTTTCCTCTTGTTTCACAGTATTACACTACATGAAAAAAAGTCTTGTTGTCGATCCCAGTTGTAAAAGCATCAAATACTAACTTGACTTCTAGTTGATCATTTGGAAAAGTGGTCATTTGAACTGCATCCCAATCACCGCAAATGATGATGCAGAAGACCTATTGGAACCCGCATGGACCCAAGATTCTCATAGAAATCAGTCAAGTTTGGTGAAGCAAAAAACATGGTTTGGAGTTACATTCAGTATGGGGGCGTGTGAGAGATCTGCAGAGTGAGAAAAAACGGGGAAAAACAGGAGAGCTGGCAGAAGGAACGTGAGCGGCGCTAAAGAAACGAAAAGAAAAAAACCCAAACTAAATCTAACTTCCCAGAAGCATCTAACTAACTAACTATGTGAAAACAAAATAATTAACATGCGAAGAGTCTTCCGAGTCCTGACTGTCTACTCTATCTATCCAATAAGTACAAGGGGCTCGCCCCTAACCTAATGTACTATACAGAAGAGTAGTCCTAAGTGTTGCAAAATGTATGTCACGTGACCTTCTTACCTGTCCGCTTCGTTCAAGCCTCGTAAATAACGTAAACGGAGGAATGGAATGATATACTAATAACGGATGGATAACGTGCACACAGAAACGGGCAACAACAAAATACACAAACAGAGCACAAATAACACACATATGTAGCACTGAAAGCAAAGAAGGTCAAGGTGCTCCAGGATTGGCCAGCCCAGTTACCAGACATGAACATTATTGAGCATGTCTGGGGAAAGATGAAGGAGGAGGAATTGAAGATGAATCCAAAGAATCTTGATGAACTCTGGGAGTCCTGCAAGAACGCTTTCTTTGGCATTCCAGATGACTTTATTAATAAATGATTTGAGTCATTGCAGAGATCTATAGATGCAGTCCTCCAAGCACATGGGAGTCAAACACAATATTCATTCTGTTTCCACTGCAGCATGACTTTATATTCTATACTAGACATTATTTGTGACAAGACATTTGTCTAAGCAAAGTCAGACCTTACTGTCCTAATTAAATAATTAAAAATCAAGACATGATCATATTTTATTTTGGTAAAATAAGTGTAATCTAGAGGCAATATAAAAAACAATATAATAAAAATAATACCACTACTAATACTACTACTACTTAATAATAATAATAATAATACATTTGTTCTTGAGCAGATCATAATAAAACAATATTTAAGGATTATGTGACACCGAAGACTACCATGGTTAAAATTCAGCTTTAAACTGCATTTATTAATTACAATTTACTTAAGTGACGAGATTGAAAAGCCAGTAGTTTACTCGCTTTATCTCCAAATTCCTAAAATGTGTGTCAGGTTTTTAACAACCTCTTCTCTTCCTGTGAGGTTGATAGCAAATTGTATCCAGATGGAAGACTTATTCTATCTTTATATAAATGAGGGCTAGGAGAGAGGGCATACTGTTCATCCAACTTATTGATAGCTTCTGAAATATCTCTAAGCCTAGAAAGTTCTTGCCTTTTCACATAAGAAGAGAAAGCGATTATTTTGCCACGCAAATAAGCTTTTAATGCCTCCTGTAATATAGATCTAGATGCATCAGGCTTTGTCATTTAACTCTAGATAAACCTTAATCTCATTGGTTAAATGATTAATACATTTTTAATCTAGTATAATTACATTTTAAATTAAATTCAATTGAATACGTTATTTAATATTGCAACAACATTTCACAATTCCATATTTTGACTATGTGTGCATATGCATTAAAGGTATTTATCACAACCTCTTTCCCAAAGCAACAAAGAAAAAAGCACAGTAATTTTCATCTGCGATGTGAAATCATCTGCATATAATGCCTTTCTGCATAAAATGATCACCTAAACAGCTGCAAATTATACCTCTGAAGAAGATGAAGGACCCTGGCGCTCCAGCGAGAGATTTCCAAGCTACAGCAAACAAAAACTGTCATATTTTAAGACTCAAATGAATGTTTTGCTCCAAATGGGAGTCAATAGGATATTTCTAATTGGCACTAAACGCAGGAGCCAAACATCTGTTGTGAAGAACGGGCCAGTGACACCACACTGTCATTTACAGCGATTATCAAGAGGTCAGAAAACACTTTCAAACATCACATTTCACAGTGAGCCGCTAAAACAGCTCGCGGATATTCAGATGCACTCTGGGCTTATTGCCAGTCCGGAAAAACAAATCAACAATGAGAAGAAAACTTTACTCAGTTATGACAATTCTGTCATTGTTTATTCACAAATGTTTCCAAAACAACAATAAAAATAACTGTTAGTTTTCTGGAATTTAAATGTGGATTTAAGAAATATACTTATTACTTACAGTAATATGAACAAACAATGGCATGAACAAACAATGAACAAAACATGTATTACAATTAATGTTCACGTTAGTTAACGTTAACGAAAATACAGTTGTTGTTAGTTCACGTTAAAGGGTCACAAAACACCAAAACACATTTTTTGAGACGTTGCTAAAAACACTGTTAGGACACATATATTTCACAAAAAAAGTGAAAATTGGTTATTTCGAGCAAATTCATTCTTCTGGTTTGAAAATAAATTTTAAAGCTACGTCATGACCATAAGATCCTTGTGTAAATTCCAGCATGTAGACTGGATGTCTGTACCGGTGGGTACAACGTGACGTCTTTGAGTTTTCATCATTAATTCATGAGTGTTACGTGTTTAAGTTGTTAAGATATTAAAGAGGATGAAACGTAACAATCAGTGAGTCTACTGATGCTTGATGACAGAGAATACAACGACCACTTGTTAAGCGAAACAAATTAAGTATTTAATATTCAGTGAATGTCAGACAATGAATAGAGAATGCATTATAAATGTAATGTTAAATAATCGAATTAAAGAAAATAGGAGTGTTGCCAAAACAAAGAAATAAATATAACAAAACGATCTAACTAAACCCCAAACGACTAAACTGACTAACCAAAGAAAAATGCAGAAACAAAACCGTAATCTTCAGCACGTAGCTTAACTAAACTTCATAACCTCAAAACAAAATTACACATGTGGCAACGCCTCCTTAAACTAACTAACAAATAAATATCCTAAGCTGCTCACATTACTAGAGTTCTTATAAAGTACACACTGTTAGCCATTAGCAAAACACAATCTCATATAATCCCATTCTCACAAAGATCGTTCAATTTCTCACTAGATAATACTGAGCTGCACAAGCATATCTAATAAAGCAGTCTCTTAATAAAGAGAAAACTAGAATACAGCAAATCGTAAGCAAAACACAGATGAACAGGCTGGCCGACACAAGTGAGGAGTCTGGCTGTAAGCCAAGCGCTCCTCAAGAACAGCGCAAGCGCACGGCTTTTATATCAAGCGGACCCGGTTCTGATTGGCGTGTCGATGGTGATTGACAGCTCCTTGGACCAATGGTTGCACACCTAGAACCAGCACATGACACACAGCGGAAAAAAGAGAAGAGCACGCAACAACAGAACAAACAAAACATACGTGAAACGACTTGGTTCGAACCAATCAGTTCGCTCTATCGTGAACGAGATGCAACTTCATTAATATGTATGATATAGCCTTGAAGACTTTTTTTTACCTGTTAGAGTGTTCAGAGGGACGCCATGTTGTGTTGCCAACCGTAATTAAAACAAGTGTAAAAAAAAATGTTCGGAGACAAGGGTCTTTAATGTTGCGTTTATAAATGTGCCGCAATGAAGGTCTTGTTTTAATTTTTTCCGTGATGAGAGCATCAATTGCATGTGGACATGTGTGGATTACAGTGGTCTGCTAACATGCAACAAAAATATGTTTGTCCAGCCTGATTTCACGAGAAATTATTAATACCTTAATAATACCTATTAATAAAAAACTATTACCATAGTGTAGGATTTTTGCTGCATTTTGTGACAGGATAGTCTATACACACTGTTTGGCACTTTTCTCTGCAGTTTTTTTTACTCTCACACGGCATGCGGTATCAAAAATACTATTAAAACAACGTTCTTCCAGCAGTTTCTCGCATCCAATATCTCATTTGTCATGGGGGGCATGCATGAAATGTTCCTGAATGAAAGTTAAAGTGCCAAACTGCAGTTAAACTCAACAAATTAAAACTGAAACACACGAAATGACATGAAACTCCAGAGGAAATGTGGATATTGCGGTGACGCAATGACTTTAATCGATCTATGTGCTTTAACATGTAAAACAAGATCATGAAAGGAACATTCAAAAAGCAACTCATGTAAACACCTTAATCATATTGACTTATTCAGATGAAGACAAATAATTTGATTACTGATGTCCATGTAAACGTAGTCACTGTCTATCTCTGTGTTTGTGAAAAATATTTACAATTTATGTCATTGGTTCATTATCTTTTGTTGTGCTTCAAAGTGCACTTTCAGCTGTAGTGTGTCTTTTTGGTAAGACAATAATAATTTGTTTTGTGGCAATGGAGTATCACATAACTCATTATGGAAAACGTGTAGAAAATTAAAGGCACGGTGTGTAATTTTCACCACTAGAGGGCGTTTATTCACAACAAACAAAGGCTCTGAAGAAAATGCTGATGAGAGACGAGCGTCGAACTGCCGATGCTATTATATATGGATTATTTTTTTCTTTCACTGATGTTAATATTTTCACCAGCATCAATTCTAATCATAATTACTAAACAATCATTAATTTTCAGAGTTGTAATTCTTGTTAAAAAAAGTTCTGAGTGTTACTTTTTTTCCACAAGATTTTTAAAGGATGAACTATTTATGCAGTTACTGTAGAATTCTTGGGTGGCATGGTGGCTCAGTGGTTAGCACTGTCACCTCACAGCCAGCAAGAAGGTCGCTGGTTCGAGTTGACATTTCTTTATGGAGTTTGCATGTTCTCCCCGTGTTCGTGCGATTGAAAGTCAGCGATTGATCCATATTTGAATTTCTGTCTAGAGAGCTCAAGTTTTGATCTTCGATTGGTCTTACACAGTGACATGATACGATTTCGCAGGTCAGAGTTCACCAAACTTGAACTTTGCAACGCAGCAAACTGCAAAACTTGTCACACGAGCTTGCGTTTCTGCTCTGACACATTCGCATGCATATGAATTGAAGTATATGGGCCGAAAAGTCCAGTGACTGTGGCTTTATTCCGAGATAACAACTGCTAAATAACACAGGCTCATCCAGGAACTTTAAATCACCTTGACTATCACCGTCTTGTGAATGATTAATCCGTAGGTTAGTCTATGCTCTATTCATCTGGTTTTGTTTTTTCAGCTTTGCATCTTTGACTGTTTGGCACCATCTTGTGACTGAACAATGCACACGTTAGTGTGTACTACTTCAGCTGTTTTCATTTATGTCAGCTTTGAATTGAATTAAAGAATTAATAAATTATTACTCAGAACAATGTTTTGTGTCTAATTTCTAAGTTTTAGTGGCAAGTAGCTGAGTTATAAGTGGGATAAAGTACATCCAGGTCGGTTGTTTTTACAGAATAAAGTTCTTTAGTCCTATACTCGTTCTCTCGTTGTCCTACACTCTGCTTTGTGTTGGGCTCCTAATAAGTCTGTGATAACAACCTCCTGGATGAACTTTATCTGTTACATATTGAATACTTGAAAATTGGCACATATCTAGGTTACAGTCTTTGGAACATCACAAAAATGGTCACTATCAGTTGTTGTTTTCTAAAAAAAAGAGCTGCATTTGAACTCGCCAAAAATACCCACTGTTTTCCTCCGAACGCCTGAGGGAGAGTAAATAATAGCCCGATTGATTTTGACTGTTCGTGTATGAAACTAAACTAATAAGAATGATCCTAATGGAGAAAGCTCATGTGTTATGATCAGCCGTCATGATCCTCAGACAATCAAAGACTGAGTAAAATGAGAAAAACACATTAAATGCATCCAGTTAAGTGGAAAGCATGGTCTCTCTCTCTCTCTGACAGTTCTGTCTCTCTCTCTTATTGAATTGCTGCAGCACGAACAGTGCATTCACTCGGGGGCGATTAATGGAGATGATTGGCCATTTTATATCCGCTCTTTTACACAGCACAGCCTGTACACTGTATTGTAGCACCGGGAATATTTTCTGAAATAACAGGATCCCACCAAAGCTGCATTATCCTAGTGGGCAGAGGTGAACTGAAGTTCATTTTTAGGCGCCTGTGTTCAGATTCATACAGACAGAGGGCATCGATCACAAGGGTTTGTGGATCATGTAAAGGAGAATGTACACTGAGCAATGAATTGTTTGTGAAATACTGACCAACAGGGTTAGGATTGCTGGGCTGTACTGTATTAAAGTGAACAGACAAGTTGAAGCTGCTGTCACAAAATGACAAACTTGATACGTTCTGTTAGATGTTTACAGAAGGAGACTGATGCTGTGGGGGCTTGTCTTCAGATCATAAATTAAGGGTCAAAGGGTCAAAGACAAAAGTGGTTATTTAATTAGAGGATTTCATAATATACCGAACAAACAGAAATGTAGTATGTAGCTATATTGAGATTGTTTAAAATCAAAACTTCAATACATCCTAATTAGTTTTTTATACATTTTAACATTTGGAATTGAATAATATTACATTTAGTTTAATTTAATTTTAAGCCTTTCTAATACAACTATGGATAAATTATAAGGAATCATATTATGAAAAATAACAAATGAACATTGTGTAAATATTAAGTTGTACTGGGGGTTAAACTAACAACTAATAAATAGCATTAAAATATAAAATTGCTATATATATATATATTTATACAACAGTTGTGTCTGGTTCTCGAAACTGATTGGCTGATAGCCGTGCGATATTCTGCAATATCAGAACTCGCAGAGCCTCTTGTGTATTACTCCGCCCACACGAGGGGCAGACTACAGTTTGACAAATATTGCAGCTGTTGGACAGCATAATGTACTTTTGAGGCTTTTTTAGGCAAGAATGTGGTTGTTTTGTAGCAGAGCAAAGATGGTTGATGTTGTCCATCCACAAGATGGTGACAGAGACAACATAATAAGCTCTTAGAGGGGAAAAATTCTGCGTAAAACTACAAACTACAGCTGATCAAGTCATTATAAATCTGGTAAGTGACATTCTAAGTCGATCTCTCTCTTTTGTATGTTGTAGTGCTGTATTTATACCATAGTGATTGTAGTGTATTGAGTGTGAGATGGGACTCACAAATAAGGAATGTAGGTATTTTCTGTTGGTCACTCTTTGGATAACTCTGAGTTACTTTTTTGGTTGGCCATCTGTTTGTTTTTAATGCGTCCTGTTTTCGTTACTGCAGACTAGTTCAGTAAAAAGAAAGAAAGAAGAAATGCAAGCATGTGTATAGCATTTTTTTTTTAATTGCAAACACAACAGTAATCTGGTAGTGTTTGCTTTGCTTTGGCTTTAATTATTGAGTTAATTATTGTGAAATCTCGATTGCAACAGAGAAATACTGGGAAATCTCTGCAAACTGATGGCAATTTATGCCATTCAGCCTTATTATCTTAAAATGTGAGCAAAATCACCCGTTTTGTCATCACTTTAGACAATATGCCAGAGAATCATTCAAATACTAGCTCTAAAGTGATGTTTATGAAGTAGAAACGGTTTCTGCTGTTCTGTCATCAGCTGCAGATGTGAATGAACGACGGAGGAAAGTAGTTCCTCACACAAAAGGATTTTGAGACTCATCGTGTTTCATTTTCTTTTTTATATATGTGATTATGCTGTTGAACTGTTGTATAAAACACAATATCACACTTGTAGCAGTGCGATATGGCTGTATATCGGCACTCGTGGAATGCTGATTAAAATACTGATACTGAACAATATTTAACTAACTAACTACTAAATGACAAACAAAAACTTAATTAAATGAGCAGTGCTTATTAGCATAGCATACGTCAGGGTAAGTTAACACAATAGGAACACTTTTTTATTGTTAAGCATCTTTTTATTTTAAGTTTGTCAAGTTGTGCGTGCCTACACACTGACCAGCTTATACTGTACGAATACATGATCTCACCCTTTTCAGGAAATCTCATTGTAGTTTATAAACACGATAAAAGTATCGTTTTTTTAAGGTATTTGAATATTTTCAGTACATTGATAAAGGTTTTGTGTGAAAGTCTTAAGCTTAAATCTCCCAACCCAGGCTCATTCTGAAAACGTACCACTATATACATTTCTGGAGAGCCCCAGATACATCCCAGGAGCTACATTTTTTGCAGTTTTTGTTTTCACAAATCCACCAGAAGCCGCTGTTTATGCTTTTTCAGATCTCAAATTTTTCTCACGAGTGCCATCTGTGCCTGCTCTTCTCGTATAAATCACTAGCGGCTGTTGTCGACTGACTGACTGACCAATCGACTGACCCACCCTCCCCCTTCCCTAAACCCAACCGATAATGTTTTAAAAAGCAATTATTGTTCAGCACCCAACCGCTTCCCTAAACTGACAGTGTTTTAAAAAGCAATCCAGTAAAAGAAAAGCCCTCGCAGCAGCCTTATTGTTATCACGTTTTCAGATTTTACCACATTCTTACTCTGTTAATTACTTATTTGTTTTACTTTTTGGCTTCTGTTTTTGTCTTTTCTGCTTTCTGGAACCGTTCTTTGTCAAACTCAAACTTTGTTGTCACAGTCAACTCCTCTCTGTGTCTCAAGTCTGCCAACGTACGCATAAAGCCGCTGGACCAACTGGTAACAGCAGGAAAGCCGTCCACACGGAGGTAAGTGGTCAGCTGGTAAGCGCGAAAAGGAATGGCGGCAAACCACCCCATAGCTTTCGTTTTAAAGACAAAATGCAGCTATACGTACTTCTGACTACATAATTAGGGATCTCCAGAAATGTATATAGGGCTACATTTTCAGAATGAGCCTGTTGAAATCTCCACTTGCTCTCCATTTCTCTGAAACACTAGAAAAACAATTGAAATGTTAAAAAGGTCTCATATATTCTGATATTTTCCCTTTCACGCAATATTCCAAGAGCAGCCAACGCTCCATCTGACTCACAATGCTCATAATGGCTGATTCTGAATGCCGACAGCCACTTAAATACATTGTCTATAAGAAAGACCGCTGATCTCATATAAGCGACAAGAAGCTCCTCGGCCCACTTGCTAAGTACATTCATTCAGCTCAGAGCGCAAGTGAACAACGTATACGCATCCATCTAGTGAGAGCTCAGCACGTTATCCTATGCTCTAAGCTAAGATGTCGGCGCAAAAAAGGACAGAGTACCGGTCGCTCTGTCACTTAGCGGCGTCCCATTCTTCAGAGCCGCTGAGTGATGCACTAGTAAAAAGGTTGGGACAGTTTTCTCTATTACCGGTCTATGAAAGCTTCACAGTCCCTGCGGTAATCAGATACAGATGCCAATAGTGATGGATTCCTGCACCCGAAGGGCCCCTGGCCTGGACAGCGCACCCATACAAATCAGAATTTACATGTCAAGTCCCCTCGATCAATGCGCATTTTTCCTCTTTAAAAAGAGCCTGCTTCATTTTCTCTCATCCCGCTGAAATTGAATGCCACTTTTTCACAAATTGAGTTCCTGGGTGGGTCAGCTCTTTGGGGCAAGCGGGTTGGAACATGTCGCGCAGAGAAATGAGCCCGAAGCTTCTATTAAAACCAACATTTCCAATGCATCGCCAATTAGGCTTTTATTGCACATCCCTGCTAATTAAATTGGGAGTGTTAAGAGAGCTCGCCGGCTTATGCAAACGAACAGACCTTAAATAGACTATATTTGATGATATGCGCACGGCAGACCTGCGGTAGTTGTACTTTAAGTATTTTTAGAGTCAACACAAACGGCCTCTCTAGGAGCGGTTATTATTTGGGTGCACAATTGAATATACTCAATTAAATTTTGATGACTCTCCCTTTTTCATAGACAAACACGTATTGTGCTGTTAAAATGCTGCGAGCCTTCCGAATTGCATTATAAAATGAGAATTCAATTACAGACCCAGCATCCTTATCTCTTTTGAGCGCTTCTTGCAGCTCTTTTTTTCTTTAATTGGTCATGGACCATCTCTTGTGGTATGTATGCACAAGTTGTTTCCTATACAGTCTCTTTTAAGTTCTATCAAATTTTTAGCCTCCTAACCAGGGCTGAATTACAAATTACACACTGAGAAGTAGTAGTGTGTGAAATTGTCTAAACACTAAAAGTTAAACGAATTAATTAGTGCTGTTTTCTAAGGTTTGTGATACAGACGTGAAGGGTGACTCTACACAGCACAGTTAGGTAGTCCAGGTAGTGTTTATTTTGTTAACAATACAGTATCTGTAAATGTTCATTAAATCCCTTGCGATTTCACCCTCCATGTAATCGTATGAGACAAATTTGGGAAATCCTAAAAGATTCCTGTATTCCAAGGTTAAAATCCATGGTCTTTGATTGTTGGTTTAACATGTTCACCAACAGCCGCTTAATGGCCTTAATTTCCACAATCGAAAGGAACGAAATCACAATACCAACCTCATTTATGGTTTGTTGTCCACCAAAAATCTGGGGAGCGTTTTCGAAAACCATCATTAGCTAATTAAGGTTGCAAGTTCCATCGTTACAAACATAGTTCGTTGAATTAGCATTTCCCAAATCCGTTGTTCCAATGAATATTCACAAACTGTGTCGCAAACGTGTATGCTTGCAACTACACCTCTAGAGCTGTAGTTAAAAGCATAGTTGCTGATTGTGTTCTATTCAGTTATCCCCCTATGCCCAATTCCACAAAATACAAGTGGTATGAAACTAATAATAATGAAATGACCCTCGGATATTTACAAAAATAGAGCACTTACAGACATATATTTCAAAGTCAGCCCCAGAATTAAAACGCATGTGTGTTACTCTCGATTGTACAGTGAGAGAAAATGAAAGTAAAACTAATCTGAATGCAGTACTTTAAATGTCAACTAGGTGGCATGTCAAAACCATCAAAACCAAGTGGCTAGATGCGACTGCACAGCAATGATAGTCATTCAAAATATGTTTGTTTTGGCAGGCCGAATCTCGTTATATTTTTGATGTCAGTTGCGGGCCGGAGGGAGGTTTGTTGTTTTGACAACAAAATAATTACTGATAGCATTCGATTATTCATCAGACATGAGTCAATTATTGTTTATATGTTTCATATAAAACTGAACAAGCATTTAGAGCAGGGATAGGCAAACTCGATCCTGGAGGGCCGGTGTCCCTGCATAGTTTTGCTCCAACCCTAATCAAACACACCTGCTTGTAGCTTTCTAGTGATCTTAAAGACACTAATTAGGGTGTTCAGGTGTGTTTGATTAGTGTTGAAGCAAAACTCTGCAGGGACACTGGCCCTCGAGGATTAAGTTTGCCCATGCCTGATTTAGAGCCACCCTCTTTGAAACTGTCTCAAAATGTGGAAGAAGCAGCATATTATCATTTTACAGAAATGTTGCCACGTGCATGTTTCAAGTGAGCCTCACACATGCGACTTGATATTTTTTTGCACTAATTATAGGTCGCTAACAAGGTGTCAGCACTGGCCTGAGCCAATGCTTCATAGTCAAAAAAGAAGCAAGATGTCAGGCATGCAGGAAGTACAGAAGAGGTGCTATTTTTACAGGATAATAATTTCCAAATTCTGTTCTTCTTCATATGAATAAATCAGTAGGTTGCATGTCAAATCAGTAACCTCCAAGTAATAGAACTTAGAGTTGTTGTCCCAGGGTCATCATAAATTATGTTGGTCTCGGGACAACTAGCACTTGGCAAAATCAGGACTAGCATTATAGCACAGGTACTATGTTTTGCACCACTTTTACCACAAGATTTCTCATCAACATAGTTCGAAAAATACAGAGGGACTTAACCACAACAGCATTAGTAAAGACAGCAATACATTATCATTTGAATAAAAATAATGGATATCAATGACTGTATTTTAAACAACTACAAATACATTTTATCAATATATATTTTTTAACATTAGAATTTTAGAGCAAGTTGATTGTGATCATAGACTGTGAATGTACAATGTCATGCTTATCACTATTTTGTCAAAATGCAAAACTGGTCATTGAATCTAATGTCTAAATACATTTTAAACAATTGTTCAAAACAACCCCATCCTCCTTACAGCATCTTCAACCAAAAACATCTTCTTATACACCTGGAAGAAATGGAACACGTAAAAAATGGCCACCTTAAGAAATAAATTCAACTCTAGCATAAAACATTTCCAAGATAATGTTATTGCTAATTACTTCTGAATAACTGCTTTGTGTCATAAACATGCAATTCATTATAATACTCCCGCTGACCATGTGACCTGAGTTTGTTGATGTGACCGTTATTTAATGTGAGCATACATTGTGTCATGGTTACCAGCGATCAATTCTGCCACTATATGAACTACAACTCCCATCAAGCACCTCACACACACATCAGTTCTCGATCACCCCTGATTACGCACACACAGCTAGTACCTCATTATGGACTGATTATCTGGACTATATATTGCGAATGCGAATTTACGTCTGTCGTGAAGTGAATTTCACGCGTGAATGTAGCTAGTAAACTCAAAATGTTTACACGTGCTATCCGAGCATTCCGCGTCTGGTGTGAACACAGCATAAGGACATGTATTTAGTAATTTTAAGCAGCTTAATCATGATCATATTATTTGATATGGCAGGTGATGGCATTTTAGTATGCAATGCAGTGGAGAGACTAGAGCTGATTTACAACATGTTAATTCGTCAACGTCCTAATGAAATACATGAAAGTAAGACACTTTTTAACTGGGAGAACAATAGAGAAAATGGTCTAGTAAACTAAACATTATCTGATGTGAATAATGCACATCGTCCACTTACGTATAAAAATAATTATTATTGCTAAACAAAGTGCCGTATATATTTTGTTGTTTTATTCAGCATTATGGGAATATAAATTGCTATAAAACAAGGACAGCTTCTTTGTGTTCTTTCTGGTGAGTCGTTACTAACTAAGTTGGACTGTTATAATACTTTCATTCATTCATTTTCTTTTTGGCTTAGTCCCTTTATTAATCAGGGTTCGTCACAACAGAATGAACCGCCAACTTATCTAGCATATGATTTACGTAACATTTGGAATTGTGGGGGAAACCGGAGCACCCAGCGGAAACCCACGCCAACACGGGGAGAACAGGCAAACTCCACACAGAAATGCCAACTGACCCAGCCGAGGCTCAAACTAGTGACCTTCTTGCTGTGAGGCGACAGCGTTACCCACTGCACCACTGCGCCGCCCATAATATTTTCATTTACTGTATAAATGAGTGTTATGTTCATGAGTAGACATGCAAAATGGCTCTATATCAACATGGTAGTTTTGCCTTTAGCATTCCATTACACAGAAACAGTAGAATTAATACATTTCTTATACGATTTTGGTCAAAAGATGTTAAATGAATAGCCCACTGTAATTGTTTTTATGATTTCAATGGTAAAAAACTATAACTATAAAAATCTGTAACCCGCTTAACAGGACATTTTCCTAATATAGACAGTAAATAACTGTCAATTCACTTTTCCAGAATTTCCTGCATCACACTTTTTGTTGACATTACTATGGTTCATGCTATGATACAGTATGGTTTTAACCCTTTTGAGTTATGGACATTATTTGAAATATATATGGTATATGTTTGGTAATTTACTGTAAAATTTAAACACTTTTCTGTTCCTATCACACACACACACACACACACACACACACACACACACACACACACACACACACACACACACACATTTTTTTTTTCTTGCAATTTACCACCTTATCAATATTATTTATTTTTCCCCTGTACTAACATCTACCTGTACTAGCAATGCCTCTTGACAACCCGGATCAGCACAAATGCTGTAACCACCACACACATCTCATCCAAAAATCTATAAATCTTGATTTTAAGTGACATTGTACTGTACATAAGAAACCTCATAAATAAAACAATAAAACAAAATATCTACTGTTGAAGTCGGAATTATCAAACCCCCTGAATTATGAGCTTATATTTTTTTATTTTTTTATAGCTTATGAGTTTATTTTTTCCCCCAATTTCTGTTTAACTGAGAGAACTCATTTCTAATAACTGATTTATTTGATCTTTGCCATTGTAACAGTAAATAATATTTACTAAATATTTTTCAAGACACTTCTATACAGCCAGGGACGTAGCGGACATTTTAAAAATGGGGGGGACGGCTGTATGAGATCATACATTCATATAATTATTAACCACCTGTTTCTAAATGGTCTGTCTCTAAAAGTGAGGGGGATGTATCCCCCCCGTCCCCCGCGGTTGCTATGCCCCTGTATACAGCCTAAAGTGACATTTAAAGGCTTAACTAGGTTAATTTGACTAGGCAGGTTAGGGTAATTAGGCAAGTTGTTGTATAACGATGGTTTGTTCTGTAGATTATCGGAAAAAATATAGCTTAATAGTGATAATAATTTGACCTTAAAATGGTTTTTAAAAAATGTAAAACTGCTTTTATTCTAGCCAAAATAAAACAAATAAGACTTTCTTCAGAAGAAAAAATATTATCAGACATACTGTGGAAATTTCCTTGCTCTGTTAAACATAATTTGGGAAATATTTAAAAAAGAAACCAAAATTCAAAGGGGGGCTAATAATTCTGACTTCAACAGTATGTGACATTCTATCTAGATTTTGTTAAAATCGTAATTGTGGCTAAATGTATATGTGTGAATGAAATTGGTGAGATCTCAATTAAAAAAAAGATCCACAAGGATTTTTTAGCCTTTCTCACACCTCAAATATGCAATACTTTCAGGATTCTGCAGTGCTCTTCATCAGCAGAGATTCGACATCTTGTTAAAAGCGACTGTGAACAACCGTCATACAGCACATAAGTTTGCTGGTCTTAGTTGGTTTAAGCTGGTCTATCTGATCTCTCACCCTGAACAGCTAACAAGTACCCACGCTGGGAGACCAGCAAGCCATAAATCCTGACAAATCACTGTTATAAAATTCTGTACACTATAAAAAGAAATCCAGGGGAACTATCATACCAAATTTGTTTGATTCAAGCATTTATTTAAAGTGAATGTTATTTTTGATTATGTACACTATGAAGAGAAGTCCAGGGGAACTATCATACTAAATTTATTCATTAAGTTCAAGCATTTAATTAAAACAAAAGTCATTTTTGAAGATTTATGCTGACATCAAACTAAGACTGTGTTGTAATTCAATGCAAAACGTCTCTGTTAATTGATATTCTTTTAAAGAATTTGTAGAAACTTAATGAAACCATCTATGCTAATTTGCAATGGATTATAATTCTTAACACAATTTCTTAACACAAGGACTGGATGAAGAAAATAAATACTGAATTCTGTTGATAGTCGTACTTCTGTTATGTTTGGGATTCAAAATGATTTCTGTAATCTTGTTTTTTGTGGTGTGGAGTAACACAATTAGGATGTGGAAGGCTACATGAACATATACAATATGAGCAATGGCTGCATCAATCATCATTTACTTGTTTATTAAAAATCATATGCAATAATAGTATGGCCACATGTACAATACTACGGTATGGTAGCTAATGACTTGAAATAATATACAAAAGCTTAATTAGTAGTCAAAAATTAGTGGAACCAGTTGAATTACAGTATTTTGATAACTAATATTGTGATTGAACAAGAAGTTGGGACATTTTTAAAATGCAATACAATAAAGAATATGTCATTTTACAATTTAATTTGATTGCCAAAAGTACAAAGGAAATATTTCTAGAGTTTTCAGTGAGCAAAACAATTGTATTCTGGAAATATGGAGAACTTTTCAGTTTGATGTATGCAACACACTCCAAAAAATAAATAAATAAAATAAAAAATATTATATATATATATATATATATATATATATATATATATATATATATATATATATATATATATATATAATTAAAATAGGAGGAAATAAAATACAATAAAAACAAATAGTACTATTATTATTATTATTATTATTCAGGTGCTGCTCAGAAATGGCTATCTTTGCTCAGTATCAGGTGCACAGCACCAAGAAGTTTGGCGGCGAACTATAGGCATATTATTATTAGTATTCATTCATTCATTTTATTATTTTTTTCTTTGTTCCTTTATACTACTATAATTTTTATTATTATTAATTTTTATCATATACTACTATTAATTTTTTCAGAAGCAATCATGCAAACCAGGTTCTACTCAGAAATGGCTATCTTTGCTCAAAATCAGCTCTGCACAAGACGTTTGGCCAGCGGAGAAATTAAAATGGTCGTGCCCAACTGAGTCTGGTTTCTCTCAAGGTTTTTTTTTCTTCACTTTCGTCAATTAGTGAAGTTTTTTCCTTCTCCGCTGTCGCCACTGGCTTGCATGGTTTGGGATCTGTAGAGCTGCGCATCGTTGGATTTGCTCTTCAGTGTTTGGACTCTCAGTAGTGATTATTAAACCACACTGAACTGAGCTCAACTGAACTGAACTTAAACACTACAAACTGAACTACACTGTTCCTATTTACTATGACCTTTTATGTGAAGCTGCTTTGACACAATCTACATTGTAAAAGCGCTATACAAATAAAGGTGAATTGAATTGAATTGAATTGAATCAGGTGCACAGCAGCAAGATGTTTGGCAGCGAACTATAACCTTATTTTAATAATAAATGTGTAATAATACTGATAATTCACGTTTTTATTTAATTTATGCCTACGCAATAAATGAAAGCCAGCTAACTGATCAAACTGTAGAATATGTACTAATTAATTAATATAATAACTAATATATATAATAATTAAAAGCCTGCGTGCTGATCTGCAGAGGACTTTTATTTTGAGGGCGACGTCACACGCTCAGATTTGGTTGGCCCCTCAGAGGAAAAAGGGCATTTCAGCACTGCCTACATGTGGATAAGGAATTTTAAAGGAATTTTAAAGTCGTTTATCTGTTTTTCTATACCTTAAACCAAAAAAAAAAAAAAGAAAATGGAGCCAAAATCTAATTTTTTTGTTTTTTGTCGGCAAAACCCCCCCCCGAAAAATGTCGTTTTCTTAGTTTTCCTTTCTTTGTTTGAAAACTGATATGGAGTGGACGAAAGATACCCATATGACTAGATTTTATAGTTTTTATATTTAAAAATTCCATACTAGTAAGTGGAGACACTTTTTTTAGACAAGTTTTGTTGTGATTGTTGGTATACAATTAATATAAAAATGGTATTGTAGTAAATGATTAAATTTTGCTGGTAAAATCTAAACAGTTTCGTAAAAAAGTAAAACATTTTTCGTAATCTTAGTCATGAAAATGCTGGGATGATTTAAATTATTTCTTAGTATACTATGCAGTATTCTATACACACAATGCTGTGCTTTTGACAATGGTCAAAGTGTTTTGCTCAGAAAATTCCAATTGCAGTAAATGTGACAGCAATGCCAGTAATGTGACTGCAGTTATTAAACATGACTGCAGGACTTTCCAGTATGTGTCACTATTGTTTGCATATGTATATTATAAGTGATAGTTGTCATTATGTTTAGAGGTATTTAAAGAAAAACGGGTGTGTATATTTACCATGTTATTTTAAATGTAGGCACATTTATGTTGCATTTCATATAGATAATAATTCTACTAGATTACAGATATGTGTATTACCGTTCCTAGCCAATAGATTGTGTCCGTGTATGAGTCAAGATGCAAGAGGTTTTTTCTTTTTTTTACCCTCAGTCTGTCATTGTTCGGGGCTGCTACGCTTGCTGGTTTATAACCTAGCAACTGTTTAGTTAAACGAAAAGATTGTCAGAGTGTTGATAGACTAGTGTAGCGTTATTACTCAGGCTGCCTAGTTTGTGGATGAACACTGTGTATGTGTACTCAATAAAAAGTCAAAAATGGCTCGAGTTGTATCCACCGTGCTTGCCCTGAAACCTTTCCAGTGGGGTGTTTATTAAGATACAGCAAGTAACTTAATAAAAACTGGACAATGACATTTCAAGCAATATTATGTCGATGTGTAGAATTAGCATTTTGCTAATGCCACCATTCAACCCCTAGAGTGCAAGAGTCAGGTTTTGTCGAACATATACTGTATAATCACTATAATTCAGTATTTTTTTTTGCCAACTGTGTTCAATAGCGGAATAGATGAAGAAACACTCATGATGCTGAGAATTCAGAGAATTCCACCAATCACAGAGTATTATCGGCAGCCACTTCTGTGAAAAATAGCACGTATGTAATCAGGTCAGCTTCATGTTACTGTAAGCACTGCAATTTTTTGTCTGATATTACATATACATATCTGCTTCAAATCAAAGATTGTAATATTTCGATTCACTTTATAGCTGGAAGGTTAAGTTCATGGTTCGCAATGCTTTCAATTTGGAGGACAAACTTACACTTCAAAAGAATCAAAGAAACATGCAATTCCCGGTAAACCTTGAGATTTTTTTTTGGAGATGTTAGAGCAAAATAATATGCTGTTACGCCTGGAAAAAAAGAAAGAAAAGGTGAGGCAGATCCAAATGAAGTAGAATTTCAAAAAAATGCAAACAAGAACAAGCACATGGGAACCGAACAACATTAAAAAACATGGAAGCAAGAACACGAAACACCAAACAATGACTGACAACTAACAACTGATATATTTTACGCAAGATTAAAAAGGGTGAAGAGATGTGTAATAACTAGTGCTGTCAAAATTAGTGCATTAACATGCGGTTAATTTAAAATATTTAACGCGTTGAAAAAAATAACAATTATTGTAGTTGCAGTTTTTTTATTTACATGTTGTGGTCAACGTGTGTTTAACATACAAAGAAATACGGATAAGAAATATTCACATGGAAAGTTTCAGTATAAAACGATTAACATTGCACGTTTCCTCTGGAATTTCATGTAATTTCGGGTGTTTCATTTTTAATTATTTGACTTGAACTGTAGTTCACGTTCTTTCGGCAACATATTGTTCATGTCGCGTGACAAACTGAGGTATTGGATTAGAATATGATGTAAGGACTGGTTGAAAGAGTTTTGTTTAAATGGAATTTGAATGGAAAGAAAAAACCTCTGCATTTGTCTGTGGTCCTTTAAGGTAATCAAAAATCGCTGTTTACAAGGTAGACTCTTAATCTGAGTATTGTCATAATCATATTAAAATCAGAGTATTGGTGTCCATGTAATTGTGCTCAGAAAGTGCCAGATGATGTCGCAAGCCATCAAAGACGCTGCATTCCTCTACCTTTAAACTGATTCTATGAGCCCTCAAATGTTTCATAAAGTTTAACGTGTTTCCACCCTTAGACGCAACTTTTGTAAAGCATCTGCTTCACGTTGCTGTGTCAGAATCCTTTCTTGTAAAATATAGTCATGCTTTAAAGTGCTTAGTTTAAGCAAATTGGACAAACGCAATCATGCGTGCTGATGAATCTGAAGGGAGTCGTTCACCAGATGCGCTGTACTGCACGTGTTCTCTACATCAGCGCGTTCCCTAACTCCTAACATCGCCGTCGGTGTCCGTTGTATCCCTTAAAGTTGTTTAGAATTAAATGTTCAGATATGGTGTGACCAAAGTCCCTGTAAGAATCCTATAGTCTTTGGTGTCACACAATGCGCACTTATGTGTGCCTTTGGTGTACCTCTTGATGCTTCTTACATCCTTGTCTCAGCACCAGTGGCAAAATTCGTATGCTGATTCAGTCCGGTGCATATCAGTTACATGGCACCGGGTTTTGGAACCCAACCCTATTTGTGAGAAACCATTCTCACTCTCAGGTCATATCATTCAAAGAAAAGGGCCACAGTCCCCTGATAATGTCAACAGACTGTGGTCTGTCTCAGCAACTGGCTGAATGTTGGAGGACTAAGCAAAACAGTTTCTACTTTATAATTTATGTTTTCAACTCTCAGCAATACAACTTCACAATCAGTACAATTGTTTGTATTCATTACTTTATTATTATAATTTTCCAATTTCCATTTTTACAATGCCTGTATTTTAGATTTTTTTGTTGTTGTTGTTTTTGCAGGTTTTTTGCATCAATGGCAAAAAAATAAAAAATAAAATCTTGTTTTTATTGCCATTGATCGTTTTGAGATTAAAATGGCACTTACATGCATGTGTTTATCTTAATACATATGGATTTTGTCTTGAGTTTACATAAATTTTCATTTTACATTTGAATAGCCAAAATTACAAGTTTCAGACTTTTAATTGTGATTAATCGCAAAAAAAAATGTGCGATTATTAAGTTAATTATTTTTAATTGATTGACAACACTAGTTATAACTTGTGTAACAAAAAAGAGTAACCAACGTGGCTAGAAAGGGTGCAGAGGAACAAGAGAACTAAAAACTAAACACACGGAAAAAGAAAGAAATTGTTTCAAATAATACAAAGCCATGTTTAACACAAGGCAAGTGTCATGACAATACAGGATAATAGCCTAATAAATTGTATATATAACATGAGACTAAATTAAGCAAGGAAAACTGGGAGCTTAATGCACATGTGATAGATAGTGATAAGAGAAACACAGGTGTTCAAAGCTTGGAGAAAATCAATTGAATCAATGTGAATCAATCAATTGAAGCATTCGAAACAGTCCACCTACACCCCAAACAAAACTGCAGGCCAAACTGATTTAAAAACATCTTTTACACTCAAAACATTTAATGAGATTAACATTCCAGATTATTTCATTTAATATCAAATCTCTGTATAATGTTTAATATTTCATCAATTCTAAAGCTTGTTTCTGCTAAACAGGCTGATAGGAGACTATCATATCCTATGATTAGCTTTTTCCCAGCCATTGATGAGCTATCTTAGTAATATAAAACTATGTTTTCCCACTATTGGTGGGTAATTACAGTAATCTGTGGTCTGTATTTTACACTCTTGAACACTTTGGATATATTTTCAATTTGAGGTGTTGGTTGGAGGAAAAACTCATTTTAATATAGAAAAAATTCCTTCTGTCGCGTGACGTTGCTTTTATATAGAACACTATTAAAATCAGCCTTTCGACTCGATCGTCAGACTCACTCCTGGTTGGTTCTCAATCTGATAACCTGCGCTTGCGTTTGTATTGATCCAGGATTGCAATGTCTAGGTCAACCACTGGGTGTCAAACTTAAATACTGCACCTTTAAAAACAAATAAAAGTAACTTAAAAATGGGTCCTGAAATGAAAGGGCAACCAGTGAAAAAAATAATAAAACCAGGGTGACATGCTTGTATTTGCGTGTGCCAGTTAAAAGATGTGCAGCTGCATTTTGAACAAGTTGCAGTCAAGAAATAGAGGACTGACTCACCCCAAAATAAAGTGCATTACAGTAGTCCAGGCAGGTTATTACAAAGGTGTGGATTACTGTTTAAAAATGCTTGCTTGATAAAACATGCTTAATTGTGTCCAGCTGCCTTAGGTGAAAGAAACTGGAGCGAACAACAAACGGAATAATTTTCAATCATTATGTGTGATTTATGAGCCTTTTTCCTCATAGGAACCAAATTACAATATGTATACAACACAGCAAGCACACAATGTCATACGACGTTAATATTAGTTTAGATTTAGGTCATTATCTCAGGTGACCAAAATTCAATGTCTTGCCAGCATCTAAGGACAGTATTTTGATGCCCAATAATGATGTGAAATGACGATGATATTTTGTTGATTTTAGATTGCCTTGGAGAATGACCAAAATCCAACGTCGAGCCAGTATCTTAATCCAACGTCATATTGACGTCATCTATTTGTAAGGTATGGCAACCAAAATTCAACAATTGATGTCATGGTGGTAACATCCACACAACGTCAAGCTGTAACATCTTTAGATGTTGATATTTGGTTGATTTCAGGTTGCGTTGGAAAACGACCAAAATCTGACATCGAGCCATCATCAATAACTAACGCCATTTTGACGTCAAACACTGATATTCATTCGTCAGATATGGCAACCAAAATCTAACATCTGATAGACGTCATAGTGGTAACGTCCACACAACGTCAAGCTGTAACATCTTTAGATGTTGATATTTGGTTGATTTCAGGTTGCGTTGGAAAACGACCAAAATCCGACATCGAGCCATCATCAATAACTAACGCCATTTTGACGTCAAACACTGATATTCATTCGTCAGATATGGCAACCAAAATCTAACATCTGATAGACGTCATAGTGGTAATGTCCACACAACGTCAAGCTGTAACATCATTAGACGTTGATATTTGGTTGATTTTAGGTTGTGTTGAAAGTGTCCACAAACCAACATTAAGCCAACATCTTAAACCAATCTTATATTGAAATCAAACACTGATATTTATTCCTTAGGTATGGCAATCAAAATCTGACGTCTGATCGACGTCATAATGGTAACGTCCACACCACGTCAAGCTGTCACATCATTTGACGTTGAAATTTGATTGATTTTATTTTGGACGTTGGACATTGATTCTGTTGAGGTACAACTTCAATCTGACATCATGTTGATATCCCGTGCCTGCTGTGAAGGTACACACATGTCTATGTTCCTAACAAAGGACTGTTGCTCTATACAGGCCAAGAGGTTACCAGGGTTTCTGCTCATTTTAAAGAAACAAACCTCACTTCATTTACAGTGTTTATATTATTTGTTTGTTATTTTAACACAAGCCAAGTGGGGATCTGAAGAGTGACATCTACCTAATCCAACAGGGAACCTTCATACAGTCCCCTCTTTGTCAAAATCCCTTAATTTATTGTTCTTCATCTAAGTCTATTATTTATTAGGGGTCACCACAGTGGAATAAACCTGCAACTATTCCGTTTTATGCAGCGGATGCCCTTCCAGTCGCAAACCATTACTGGGAAATCTTGGACAAAAAACAACAACAACAACAACGTCCCATCTTGGCTCAAGGTACCCTGTTAGTGGGTATGTAATGACACCAATGTTCCCTCTTAGATAGGTAGGCAAGTGCGCACACACACTTCATAATGTTTGGTTTGGTTTAATTCAATAAGTAACACATTTTCGTATGCTTTTGTTATAATTTAAATGTATAATAGCCCTGTAAGGAGAAGCATTTGCATTGGAAACGGGTACAATGCTTTAAATGTGATCAAAAGATGATCAAACCTAAGTCTATATAACTGTGTGCTCCAAAGAAAAAAAAAAAAAGAAGACTTTTCCCCAAGGACAATGTCACTCTGGATGGCTGTTTCATCATTTTGGGCACTTTACTGGCAGCACAAAGCCGTATCCTCAGACACTGACACCTGAAATGTCTACTTGCCAGGCGATGTCCTCTTGGTCAATTTCTGCAAAGTGAAATCACTCCATGTTTCACACCTCTTTGAAGAATGATGAAACGGCGGGTCCGAGTTGTGACAGCAATTCGCTTCACTCCAGCGCTTTTCGGACAGGGTGGCTTGCCGTGAAGGCCTGCGATGGACAGGATGACACAGATCCAGGATGGCGCAGATGATGATGGGAGATCAGTTTCGTCTGATTGATGGTTGTCTGCCGAAGTTTGAGTGCCAGTCGGCTCTCTGTAACAAGATGGGTAATCTTGCTCCAAGAATCTAATGCAATTTTGGCACAATATCTGTTTCTTTTCTATGCAGCGTTTGATTACCAGCCTATAATGTAGAGCAGGAGCTGTAAAATGCGCACAAAAGAAGCACTTAGGATGCATAAAAAAGCTCTGAAACCACCTTTTGTGCATAATTGCTCCCGTCTGAGACATTGGAAATATTCGTGGTTAAAGTGAAAATTGCTAATACACATCCCTGCCCTCCGGAGGAATGGTAATGATGTATTGTAACAATTTCTAAACCCTACATCAGGTGTTCCCAGCGCACTGAGCCACAAACACACGGACATCTGTGAGACACACTTATAATTGGATGGAGCATTCTCACCGCACACGGGTTTAGATCTGCATAGTTTGCATGCTGCGGAACAGACAGCAATTCATATTGTTTCTGTGTATTACAGAGTATTGTTTTCCCCCGTTGCGTCTCATAGGAATTGCGGTTTTATAGCTTCTTATACGCGTTCATGGGTTAGGAAATTGCTGCAGGGATGCTACTTTGTTCGTCGGCTTCTGAATTGTGATTTACTTTGATCTATGCAGTTAGCGCAAATGATTTGAAATGCTGAAGGAAACTTCTCTTTTGATGAATCTTCACATGAATATAGAGACAGACTCAGCACACATGTAGAATTGGAAGTTCACTTAAGGGATTTTTTTCATATTTGACATGGTCTGATATGAAAGTTCATTACTAAATCTGGATAAAAACAGCCAAGTCTCTGCAAACATCAGAACTCTAAAACTCACACCAGCTATCTGTAAACAGCACAGTTCTTGATATTAAATTCTTAGCACATACACTATCCAGACTTTTTGCGAAGGCTTCAGATATGCCTTACTAAATGTGGTCATGGGGCGACACAGTGGCGCAGTAGGTTGTACTGTCGCCTCACAGCAAGAAGGTCACTGGTTCGAGCCTTGGCTGGGTCAGTTGGCGTTTCTGTGTGGACTTTGCATGTTCTCCCTGGGTTTCCTCTGGGTGCTCCGGTTTCCCCCACAGTCCAAAGACATGTGGTACAGGTGAATTGGGTAGGCTAAATTGTCCGTAGTGTATGAGTGTGTGTGGATGTTTCCCAAAGATGCGTTGCAGTTGGAAGGGCATCCTCTGCATAAAACATGTGCTGGATAAGTTGGCAGGTCATTCCGCTGTGGCGACCACGGATTATTAAAGGGACTAAGTCGAAAAGAAAATGAATAAATGTGGTCATACATTGTTTATTATACTAGGGATCCTATCAAATGATTTCAGCTAAAGAATTGTCTAAATTATCATATGCATTTGTTTATATGGCAAAACATGTCTTTTTGACTCAAGAAGGTCCACACTGACTCCAAAGGCAGATACTGATAAGATCAGGGCCTGGTATGTGGACTTTGGGGGGTTTACGATGTGGTCACATGTTGATTGGTCACTTTGAATGTCTTAGTATGTGGGCTTTGGTCACATAGTCAAGAAAGAGACAAATTAGGTGGTAAACTTTGCTCTTCCTCTTTTCCTGGTCTGCTTATCTCCTGCTCTGCTCCTCTCCTGCTCTGGGGGCAATCTTCTCTGCCTCTTTAAGGCCTACTTACTCTCTTTGTCTCTCCCTCCCCTGTCTCTCCTTCTACCTCTGGTAACTTTATCTTTACATTTAAGCTGGGTACAATTATTATCATATGTTTTTATCATTTCATATTTTATTATTTTATACAATTATTTGTATTTGTGAATTACTTTTGATTTAACATCAACACTTAATTGCTCCATATTGCAGTACAATACAATCACATAATAACAATGATCTCCCACATCATAAGCTATTAATACTGCCCTTATTTCCATTTTTGGTTTAAGATTGCAGAAGAATGGTTTGATTAGAAATGTACAGTTTTTTTTACCATCATGGTGATAACTTTTTAGTCACTCGGCAGAACTACAGTTCGAACCGTTGTGGTTTAAAACCCATTCCTACAGAATCGTACAATCAACAACATCATGCAGACCAAAAGCCCTATATCTCATTCATTAAAACTGTAAAGAATATTTATATCTAATCAACCAGTTTGTTCTGGTATTTAAATTTTATTTGCTGAAAGGTTTAAGCAAAGGAAGCGCTTCAACATTTGTATAACTCTGCATTCACCTTTACTTACTGAGAGTACTGGAGGACAAAATCCATTTAAAATGTACAGATATTTTGTTTCAAATTATTCATTCATTATTTCAATGTAATTTGAAATTGCATTTAGTTGAGAGTAAAATGGAAATGAAATTGACTAATTTTGAGTTTATTCATAAATATATTTTAAAATATTATAAATATGTAAATATATGGAGACTTGCTACACAGATGTCAAAAATGTAAGCTGAAGTGTGAAGGCGGCCGGTTTCCTGACATTTTATCCTACCTGTAAGATTATGCTACCAACACTGTATTTGAATGGTTCTGAGGTTGGGGTTAGGGATTAGGTAGGTTAGGGTAATATTACAGCTTTATATCACACCACTCCACATTAACATTTACATCAGTAGCAAAATCTGAGAGGCAGCATATTGCATCATCAGAATGTGCTACCTACTTTTTGAATGGGAAGTAGGACATTCTGACAATGTAGGACAAATCGACAGAACACTGGCCATTCATCTTTATTAATTTTTCCAAAAATAAAAAAAAACTTGGAAGAGAGCGGGGACGAAAGTAACGTTGGGACAAAAGTAACAAAATTATTTTCTCAAAGCCCTGGCAATATATGCTTGCGAAGCTTTAATAGTACATTCAGCATGAATCCCTTGATGGGGCTGATATCTGGACAGTGTCCTGTGGTTAGCTCCAAATTTCAGTGCACAGAATACATTATTGTAACTTTTTTTCTTCCTACAATTTGTGTTTCTCTTTTTATGCATCACAGTAATGATTAATCTAGGTTATTTAGTGCACTAACACATCCTTAAAGAGCCTCTATAATGGGTTTTTGAAAATGTTCTTCCATACAGTATGTAACAAAGCTCTAAGTAAATAAAAAAACATCCAGCTGTTATATAAAAAAATGATAATAATAAATAAATAAATACAGAGTGACATACAGAGTGGCTATAAGTGTGAATAGCCCACCTTGTTGGCGGAAGCTATTTACACCAACTTCGCCCACGATAGGTTTAACCAAGGTCAAAACTGTCGCGAAGTGCCTCAATCGGGGTCAAATATATTTGAATATTTGGAATATTTGAATTTTGCGCAAGCGGAATCATGGGATCGATCAGATGTTGGATGTGGTGAAGTGAATCGGAGGAACGTGTTAACCTGCTAATTTCTTGGTGTTTTCTGTTTTTAACTTTATTGTATTTTTTAATAGTTCTGTTATATGTTTTATTAACTTTTAAAAGTTAGCCATTATCTATTTTTTAATAAAAGTTTTGACTTTTTGTTTAAATGATTCGTCATTCGTCCGGATCTTTTGCCTGTTCCTATTGACATCGACATGAAACAATACCAAATATGAAGTGCTGGATCCGGTAAAACGTGAACGTGTGAGTGTGTGTGGGACTGATCATGACTGAAGATGAGTGAACATTAATGAGTGAACATTCTGGTGATTAATGCAGTAATCTACACTAACAAACGACCGACGAATCTGAAAGGAAGGATCAGAAAAGACTAGTGATGTCTGGGACTTTACAGGAACTTTACAGTACACAGACCTTGACAGGAACTTTACAGTACACAGTTCATGGATCAATTTCTTCCTCCATTTCACAAGTGTAAGTAACTGTGATTAAAATGGTTGCCTCCTTGTTTTCTCTAGCTTGCAAAATATGTATTTAATTGTGTTTTGTTATTTGTAATCGTCCCACGCAGCTTGTTCTGTATCTGGTTAACTCTTTATATTCACGCATCGCGTCTGAAAATGCCCAAGCCCACATTGAAAGTGCAACGCGCGCCACTTTCTTTACAGATTTAAATGCGTTTCTGAACTCATGATCCTCTGCCCTTTGTCATTGCTATGGCCATCGTCATCTGTTCCTATACACGTGTAGTGGTCAAGTTTCAAAATAATTCACCTTTTGCCACTGTGTGGATTAATGCCAGATTCACACAGGGAAACACGTCAAACTTAATGAAACATTTAAGGGCTCATAGAATCAACTTAAAAGGCAGAGGAATGCTGAAAATGCTGAAAGATGCTGAAAAACTGGAATTTCTGAAAGCTTGGGACATCATCTGCCATTTTCATTAAGTACGTACATGGACACCAATGCTTTGATTTTAATATGATTAAGACAATACTCTGATTAGTAGTCTAGACTACCATGTAAACAGCGATTTTTGATTACCCTAAAGGACCACAGACACCGGTGTCATGAAATGCGGAGGTTTTTTCTTTCCATTCAACGTGCGGTATCAAATTTCATTAAAAGAGCACTCTTCCTCTAGTCCTTAGGTAATGCTCGCATCAAATACCTGTTTGTCACAGGGGCATGAATGAAATGTTCCTGAATGAAAGTGAAACTGCAGTTAAAGTCAAAAAATTAAAAATGAAACACCTGATATTACATGAAACTCTGGAGGAAACATGGATAGCGTGGTGACACAATGACGTTAATCGATCTCTGTACTATAACATGTAAGACGGGATCATGAAAGGAACATTCAAAAAGCAACTCATTCAAAAAGCAACTCAAAGCAACTCATGTAAACACCTTAATCTTATTATTGTCCTATTCAGATTAAGGCCAATCATTAGATTACTGATAACGATGTAAACATAGACACAAGCCCCAACCCTAGAAAAAAGGAGTTCAGTATTTTGATGACAGCCTTTCAACATGTTAGTAGTAAGCTAATGTAGTTTCATCATGCAAATTTTAAATTCATGCTAACCTACAAATGATCAAAGGGAATATATTAATTTAATTCAAATATATATAATATGAATTGATGTTTACTTTAAACTTTAATTGTATTGTTCAATTCAATTTATTTTGAAAAGATTTTGTCAAATAAAAGATTTTTCTAGAGTCATCCACCATAGTTTTGTGGCTCAAAAGAATCGGTTCAGGCACCATTTTGGCACCGGTACTATTTTAAAAGTATCTATTTATAACCCCAAAAGACAATGAAAGTGTGTTGTTTTGAGACCCCCAAAACCAAATTATGACCTTTTTTAATGCATAATAGGGGCTATTTAAGTTTGCAATGTCTGAGTTTTTCAGTTTATATCGTAATATAACGTTAATCAGGTTTAAATGACATGAGTTCCTTTGGGGATGAAAGTAACACTGTTATTTATGTATGTTTGTTATTTATATACAAAGTTATGTACCTAAATTTGTACGTTTACAGGAAGAATCAGGTACAGGAGGGGTGCAGGCTCACTTTGTTGTGGGCTCTGTGTATGCGTAACTTCTTCTGTGCAGATTAGCTTTTCTGCCTAAAAACTGATGATTGAACTGATCTGGATGGAGGATCTTTCTTTCTGAAGTGCCTGGGAGAACTAGGAAAAGTCCAACAACTGTACTGTAAAAAGATTTAGGTATTGTGCATTATTCATATTATGTATTTCCTGTTTTTAAATAATAATAATAATAATAATAATGATGAACTTGAAAAAATGCTTAATATTAATCTGAAGTTTATGATAAAGTAATCAGATCTTTAGTAGTTTAAAGTGATATGATGAGTTATACTGTTATTCCACACCAACTGGACATATACTGACACTGAAAAATGTTATCACTTTAGAACTGAGAAGCTTTGGTTGTTTATCTTCAAGTAAAATAAAAAAGTACATCATATAATGTTCACAATCTAAATCAGGGGTCACCAAACTTGTTCCTGGAGGGCCGGTGTCCTGCAGATTTTAGCTCCAACCCTAATCAAACACACCTGAACAAGCTAATCAAGGTCTTACTAAATATACTTGAAACATCCAGGCAGGTGTCTTGAGGCAAGTTGGAGCTAAATCCTGCAGGCACACCGGCCCTCCAGGACCGAGATTGGTGACCCCTGCTCTAAATGAAAGAAAATCTGATTACTCAAAATTTTAAAATATGGATTTGTCTATAGTTCTTTGTCAATGCCTCATTTCTTGAAACATTTATTAGTTGCAATGTCAAAGTCAAAAGGCCACAACTTTTGGAATGGCTGTAATTGTGGTGAAACCAGCTTTAAAGCTCAAATACGATGGCATGTCAGCTTTACATTTCTGCTTTTTAAAATCCTCCAAACACTGTGCCAATCCACTTCCACTGTAAGTGCCTCAAAATAACCTTGATTTCTTCTTGTGGGGAATCAACATTATATGTCACAAAAGAAATAGACTGAGCTTTAACATATTAAATTGCAAACATACCACAAGACAGTAACCTACTTACTATATAACCTTACACAGTGAAAGGAGAGTACGAGAAATCAATACACTCCAGTCCTGTGTTTGCTTGTGAAAGGCTCATTAGATGCATAGCTTGGTTAGCATATACACTTTAAACATATCATATTGGCATAATGAGATGGTTATCTTTGAAATTCCCCTGCCTCTGCTGCATATGCAGAACAACAAAATTAACATGCAGAAAAAACCAGGTCGCAACAAAATAATCTGACTGACGCGATACATTTACACTATCGCATCTCAGCCCCGGTTCCCCGAGAAACCATATCAGCTAATCAATAGACACAGCGGAGAGGCTGTCAGCATTAGCGCAAGAGGCAGATACCAGCGCATTATCATCTTCACTTTCAGTGCTTTCAGGCCTCGCTCATAATGATTCAGCCTCATTTAACCCGCTATGAATCAATGTCAGAGAAGTTGCTTTAGAAGTAGAAGTGTTACTGTAGTCAAAAGATACTGCTACTTTAAAGTTAAAGGGATAGTTCACCCAAAAACATTCTGCCATTGTTTACTCACCCTTCTCTTCTTCAAAATCAGTTTGAGTTTCTTTCTTATATTGAAGACAAGAGTGTATTTTGAAAAATTATGCAGGTAGATGGCACCCATTGACTTAAACACATTGACATGGTATTTTTTCCTACTATAGAAGTCCAACACAGGATCATTGTGAAAATGTACCCCCATATACATTTCCAGAGAGCCCAAATTGTGTAGCCAGAGCTTTAGCTCTGAATTACATCTTTAAAACGAATGCTACGAGGTGATGTAATGCTTCTGTTTCTTTTCGTGCTACCAGCTGACAGCTTACCTCCATGTGGACAGCTTTTCCGCTTTTACCAGTTTGCCCAGTAGCTCGCCATGTACGTCGGCACACTTTTTTTTTCCTCCATGTACTTCAGCGATGCAGAGAAGAGTTGACCCTGTTGATGGGGTTCAAGTCTGTCGAAGAATGGTTTTATGAAAACTTATGGAAAAAAGTAAAATAAACAAGTGAATAACAGGGTAAGAACATGGTAAGATCTGAAAACGTGGTACAAATCAGTTGGCCACAAGGGCTTTTCTTTTTCTGGATTGCATTTGAAAACACTGCGGTTGGATTTAGGGAAAGGGAAGGGTGGGGGTATCGGTCAGTCAGTCAGTCAGTCGACAGCAGCCTCTGGTGGATTTACATGAGAATAGCAGGCATGAACGGCACTTGCGAGAGAAATTTGAGATCTGAAAAAGCATACACAGTGGCCGCTGGTGGATTCACGAAAACAAAAACTGCAAAAAAATGTAGCTCTGATATGTGTTTCACAATCTGCAGAAATGTATATTGGGGTACATATCTATAATGAGCTTGGGTTGTAGAAGTGGATGGGTGCCAGTGAATAGCATTTTTCTAAAAATCTAATGAAAATAATCATATGAAAAAAAAGTAAAGGATTAAAATGTTACAAAAATGATTTTCTAAATAAATATAAAAACCACTAGCTCCTTGACTTCTCTACCTCGGGTTGCTTTTTTCAGTTTATTCATGAGAATTTGCTTTTGTATAACGTTATCAATATTAGCAGAATTATTTATACATTTTTTTTAATAAAAACAAGATTAGATTTGTCCACCTGTCGGGTTTTGGAGATGTATGCGTCACTATATGGGGCATAGGAATAGGAATTAGTTGTGTTTGAATATAACTCAGTTTCTTGACCACACTTCGTTATTATTGTTCATTTATTAGTTTGCTGGAAATTAGAACTTAATTTAGAAACAGTTTTGAAACAAATCTTTGCACGTAAAATTAAATGTAAATGTAATATGTAGGCTAATGGATGCTTGTCCACGAAAGTAAAGGAGTAAATAGTTAAAATAAAGAGAAAGTAAAGAGGCCAAATGAAGGAGGCTCGTTCTTTATCCTCGTGCTGCAGATGGTTTGTTTAAGTGTTTTCTCATAGAGAAGCATTCAGTTATTCCACTTAAAAAGTCCGCCATGTAAATAGCAAATGCGCTGCAAACCATATTTTTTCACCCTTAAAATAGCAAAAGTGGATTCGGACACACCCTTAATGCTTTTGCACCATGCACTTAGATCGTTAAAATAGAGCCCTAAATCAGAAAAAGTTTGGACAGTATGGAAAACGGTTTCAAAAGTTTTCCGATTTAGGGTTGTGATATCTTTGTAATAGCTAAACCTGACAGTTGATGCCCAATAGAAAGGAATTTAACACCATGTCTACACCAGCTGCATGTAACACGACAATGCAACACGGCTATAGACAGTAAAACCTATAATTATCGACTCTGTCTGGATATTTAACAATAATCCAACACTTAATTTCTGGTGTACTTCAAGCAGGCGTATTACTGACATGAAGGACAACTGGAATTGAAGAGTTCTCTTTGTTGCGTGTAGTGTACATCTCTTAGATTTTTGTGACGCAGTAATCAAGCAATGCACAATGAGACAGCTGGCTTTCCGTTTACACAATTCATGTCTTTTGGAGTTATATACAGCTTTACAGAGCTTTATACTAATAGATTTATGTTTGTGAGGCAAGTGTTTGCTGCAATTAGTTTTTTGATGTTTTTCAGAAAGAAGTTCACAGAGACTGAAACACACATACACATAGTGTGTGTGTGTGAATGAGTGTGTATGGATGTTTCCCAGAGATGGGTTGCAGCTGGAAGGGCATCCACTGCATAAAACTTATGCTGAATAAGTTGCCGGTTAATTCCGCTGTGGCGACCCCAGATTAATAAAGGGACTAAGCTGAAAAGAAAATGAATGAATGAAAAATGTCATTCCTTTTTTCTTTAGCTTTTGGTTTTGGTGATTGCATTTAATTAGACTTTCTTATTAAAAAAAAAAACATTTGAACTTATAATCTAAAACCCAATTAAGACATTTTGAGGTACGAAAAAAATCCAAACAGCTTAGTTTTGAAACAGTTAAGTTTCAATATTTCATAGTATTAAGCAAACTGCCATTTGTTGATTGCTTGATAGCTGTCAGAAAAATGTAGTTACCCCCAAACAATGAGGTAATTCAAATTTGACAAAATTTAAGTATTAATAGTACTGACCTGTATTGTAAAAATAAAACATTGGATGCTTTTATACTTGAGACTAATGCAGCACTTATTGAAGTGCAAATATTATTATATTTAAAAATATATAACATTATTCAATTTTTAATCCTCTGGTCTGTTGATGACAAAAAATCAGGTCCTTTGTGTACTAAATTATTTACTCGTAAGCTTAATCAAAAACTTGGAAACAGAGTGACTAAAACTTTTCTGCACTTTGTAAACCCCCTCCCTCATGTCCTCATTTCCACATGCATTACAAAATGAGGGAAAAAAAGAGGAAAAAGCATGAGGCAGCAACCTCCTCCATTACACCTTTCGTCACATGCACAAAAGAGACATACTGCTGCCTATGCATTATAATTTACTTTGTTCTCATGCCTCGGAAAATGTTCATTAATAAAGAATTAAATCACCTGCTTCATGGAGTGACCGCAGAGCTCATTATGGGCATCTCACGGGGAATGGGTTCATCAAAGGAAGCTCTTGGCAGAGGGGCGAGGAATGTGTCCACATCTCCAGACAAAAACAAATAGATCATTAGTGCTGTGTTTTCCGTGCCGCCACCTCCGGGTGCTTGTCTCATCGGACCATAATGTAAATCAGGAAGGTCAACAGATACACAGCGTAGCATTTCTCACTCTGCTGCGTGAGAGTAACACATTGTGGCGCGATTCCAGACAGCCAGACTTCTCAGAAACAGACTGGAAGCCCCGAGGGATGTTGCTTTGATATATATGCGCCTACATAACTTCCCTTTTTATGTTGACTTTATGACACTTACTGAAAGTGGAAAGTACAGCAGACAGGTGGCTGTTTTAAAACAACATCAATAATAGGCTGAGAAATAAAACAAACTGTGGAAAAGTGACATTATTTTAGCACCGTTTAATATATCGAAAATAACAAACTTTTCTTTTTAGCTAAATTTTAGCTGTGGCTACAGCATGCTAGCGTTTTACAAAATTACCAAGACACTTGAACAACAACAATAACAAAAACATTATTTTGTGGAAAATGCACTGTGTTAGATTTTGCTGTATCTGGCTTATCCATTCCTGTGTGGCTCATTGCTGACTAAAGTTCTTACAGGGAGGAGCCTTTATTGAAGACAGTGAATAGTATACTTACTCAGAATCTATGTTGACCCTTCAGTCTTTAACTAACTTAACCCAAAGAGGTGTTTGTGAGACACTACTTTATACACTACCTGACTAAGTCTTGTCATCGATCCCAGTTGTAAGAGCAACAAATAACTTGACTTCTTGTTGATCATTTGGAAAAGTGGCAGAATCATCTGTTGAACTGCATCCCAATCATCACAAATGCTGCAGAAGACCTATTGGGACCTGCATGGACCCAAGATTCTCACAGAAATCAGTCAAGTTTGGAGAATGGAAAAATCATGGTTTGGGTTACATTCAGTATGGGGGCGTGCGAGAGATCTGCAGAGTGGATGACAACATCAACAGCCTGAGGTATCAAGACATTTGTGCTGCCCATTACATTACAAACCACAGGAGAGGGCAAATTCTTCAGCAGGATAGCGCTCCTTCTCATACTTCAGTCCTGCAAGAACGCTTTCTTTGCCTTTCCAGATGACTTTATTAGTAAGTGATTTGAGTCATTGCAGAGATGTATGGATACAGTCCTCCAAGCTCATGGGAGTCATACACAATATTCATTCTTTTTCCACTGCACCATGACTTTATATTCTATACTGGACATTAATTCTGTTAAGTGACAGGACTTGTGTCTAAGCAAAGCCAAACCTTACTGTCCTAATTAAATAATTAAAAATCAAGGCATGATCATATTTTATTTAGCTAAAATAAGCGTAATCTAGAGGCCTTTGCCTTTCATATAAGCCACTTCTGATACCAAATGATCACCTAGAAGTCAAGTTATTATGTGTTGTTCCTAAAACTTAGAAAAGTGACAGTACTGTTGTCAGGTTGTGTACTAGTTACTAGTTACAAAGGATATGACCTCCCCTGGAGTTATCTAACTGGTTTGGGTAACAACTCTTAAGTTGCTGTAGGCCAGTGGTTCTCAATTCAGGTCCTTGGGACCCTCTGCCCTGCCCATTTTGTATGCCTATTCTTACATAACACACCTAATTCAGTTCATCAGCTCATTTACAGATAGATCCATGAACTGATCCTTGTTTGTCAAATAAGAGATACAAATAGAGAGACAAAAATAATGTGCAGGGCAGGGGGTTCAGATGACCGGAATTGAGAACCACTGCTGTAGACCATTTTAAGGGTTACACCTTTTCAGATGCAGATACTTGTTTGCATATGAAACAAGCCACAGAATCTATCAAGGGATAAAATTGATAAAACAGGAATGCTTGTAAGATGAAGAAACTTTAGAATATCTGCAGCTCAAGACATCGTTAGTCTCTCACAGTCATCACTAGTCTTTGGTCGCTAGTCTGTCACAACACGTTACTAGACTGCATTCCAATCCAAATTTTTATGACCATCACTCATTAACTTCCCTCCGTCTCATTCACTCAGATGTATGTCATTGATTTACATTTGAAATTGGTCAAACATATGAATGGGTTTAAATGAAATGCCTTACCCCTGAGCACTTTGGAACTACACTGTTGTGACATCACAATCACATTGCAGTTTGGGACCTATGGGTGCTGGAGTGGACATATGAAGCTGACTTGCTTCTCGGGTCAAAAAGCCTGGGGCCTGTGGGGGCCTGGTTTGTGAACGTCAAGGTTTCATCTCTTCTATTTGCAGATTATGCTATCCTGTTGGCTTTATCGGTCCTGTACTTTCACCATGTGCTGAGACAGCACTTAAAATCCCAGGTCATGATGCTCAACCAGTAAAGAATGGCTTGAATCTTAAAGGTGGAGGAGAAATCTTACCCCAGGTGGAGAAGTTCATGTATCTTGGAGTCTTGTTCACAAGTGAGGGAAGAATGAAATGTGAGATGGTCAGAGAGATCAATGCATGAAGGTCGATGTACAGTTTTCTGGAATGCAACTCAATTTACTGGTCAACCTACAAAAAAATTCTCTATTTTCTGGACAATCTACCTTCCTGCTTTCACATATGATCATAAGTTCATAAGCTAGATCTCCAGTAAGCATTTATCCACAAATTACTTACTTTTTAATATGTCTGATACCCCTTGACTTTAAATCAGAGATGTCCAAACTCGGTCCTGGAGGTGCTGGTGTCCTGCAGGTTTTAGGAAAACACTGGGCTTTTCCTCCCATAGACTTCCATTCATATGCACGCGAATGCGTCAGACCGGAAAAGCAAGGTTATGCGTCACGTTTCGCAGGTCGCTGCGGTGCAAAGTTCAAGCTTGGTGAACTATGACCTACGAAATAGCATCCATTGACTGCGTGAGACCAATTGAGGATTAAAACATGACCTCTCTCGACAGAAATTTAAAATATTGAGCAATCGTTGGTTGTTTTAAATGTCTAATTATCTTGTTTAATCCCGCCCCTTTTCGCAGCGCCGTAAGACAGAATTTTGCACACACAAAGCCCAGTGTGACCCTACCTTAAGAGCTTGATTAGCTAGCCCAGGTGTGTCTGATTGAGACTGGTCCTTCAGGAGCGAGTTTGCCCCTGCTCTAATTGCCTTGAAAGTGTGAGCCAACTCAATATTGTGAAACTCAACTCCTTAAGTTAAAACAAAAAAATTTTCCTAAGTTGAGTTGACTCACATTTTCAAGGCAGCTGGTGAACTTGAGTTTGTAAGCTTAACCAAGGCAAGGCAAGGCAAGGCAAGTTTATTTATATAGCGCATTTCATACACAGTGGCAATTCAAAGTGCTTTACATAAATAAGAATAAAAAAGACAAGTATGAGAAAATAAAAAACAAATAAAAAAATATAAAAAACAGATTAAAATGTGTTAAAACAGGTTTTAAAAGAATGAAAAAGAAAAGGAAGACACAATAGTGCGATCTGTCGGACGTAGCACAGTGCTCATTCGAGCCTGATCTCACAAGAAAACGTAAGTATTTTACATTTTGTTAGTTAAGTGGCTAATTCGTACGAAATGTTACGATTTTAAAAAGGAGGCGTGGCACCTAACCCCACCCCTAAACCCAACCGTCATTGGGGCATGAGCAAATCGTACTAAATTATATGAATTAGATTGTTTGAATTCATACAAATTAGCCACTAAATCAAAAATTTCCGAATTGCCGTGAGATTGTGTTGGCTCATTCAGTAAAGGCACAGCTAGACAGATGTGTTTTCAGTCTTGATTTGATTGTGCCTAATGTTGGAGCACATCTGATCATTTCTGGAAGCTGATTCCAGCAGCGAGGGGCATAGAAGCTGAAAGCCGATTCACTGTGCTTTGACTGAACTCTTGGAGTTTCTAGTTTATATGATCCTAAATATCTGAGTGATCTGTTAGGTTTGTATTCAGTGAGCATATCTGTAATGTATTGAGGTCCTAGGCCATTTAGTGATTTATAGACAAGTAATAATACTTTAAAATCTATTCTGAATGTAACTAGGAGCCAGTGTAAAGACCTGAGGACAGGTGTGATGTGCTCTGTTTTACTGCTTCTGTTCAGAATTCTGTCCGCAGTGTTCTGGATGAGCTGTAACTGTCTGCCTGTTTTTTTGGGATGGCCCGTGAGAAGGCCGTTACAGTAATCCGCCCTGCTGCTGATGAAAGCATGAACAAGTTTCTCTAAGTTTTCACTGGAAACAAAGCATCTTATTCTTGCAATGTTTTTGAGATGATAGTATGCTGATTTACTAACTGCTTTGACATGACTATTGAAACTCAGATCTGATTCCAGAGTCACATAGACCTTATTTTTTGTTGTTTGACCTTTAGAGCCAAGGTACGCATTCACCTTGAGAACCTCATCTCTGTTAGCAAGTGACCATGTGAAACATTTTACAGTGTAGGGGTAAATTTGAAACCTTTCCCCTTTACACCCTGTTTCAATGGCTAAGGGAATTGGACTTAAGTCTCTCGGCTTGCTTAGGAATGTCGTAGTATCCCTCCTGGAAGTGCTCTAGGAAGCGTCTGGAGAAAGAAGTCTGTGGTTGCTTCTAAAGACTGTTGGTTGAAAACGGATGGATGGAATGTAGAGTAAAATGTTTTTCCTGCAATTCAGTCCATGTGATTTCCTGAATGTGATGAATGATAAACTTAGGCTTTAAGTGATATATTTTGATTTAATGTTTGTAATGGCACTTTTTAAACATACTTATTAACTTATTAATATTAACTTACTTTCTGTTATATGTAGTTTCCAAGGCCAAGTAGTCAAGAGGGGAAAAAAAGGGAAACATACACCAATAGATTAAACTTATAATTGCCCTCAGCATGGATTTGGATCTATATCACTGTGGACTCTAGATCAGAGAAATATTGCCTACCTAAATTCAATGAAATGTTGATAAAATAAACATAATATATTTTATAACATGTATTTATAGTTCTGCTTATCAAGCATAATACTTTAAATGATAGTTTTAAACCTCTATTTTTTTTCAGTAGCTTTCTTTTGTTAATGCGCTATTGACATATGTGATTAATTGCGTTTCATTTGATTAATTAATCATCTGATCAATAGTATGGTAATTAGATTTTAATTTTTAACAAGTTGACAGCTCTTGAAAAAAAAAAGAACGTAGATGTTTGATTTGGTTTTCGAACACAATTTTTGGCAGGAAGATTTCTATATCAAATATTAATTTGCCCATCTTGCTTTAATTTAGCAAAAACGAACATTTGTGATGTTTTAAAAATCAATCTATATTTCATAGCTGTCTAAGCTTGGCTCTGTACTTTGAAATGTAATCGCTTGCGAGAAAATCCAACACTTTAATGAAACAGGGAATACATTATTCACTTGACGTATTGCTGTCTGTGCTCTGAGACTCTACAGTCAATAACAGCTATCAGTACTATAATCATACTCTCTGCGGTATCCATTAAGATACAGACAAATCTCAGCAAGAGCTTCCTTTTTAATCCTTAATTAAATAATTAATTATCAAATTAATTAGATACATACAACCCCAATGTTTGTCCTATGAAATGGTGCACACATACACGTATTCTTCTGCGTCTGATGGCTCAATTAAAAATGCCACCAGGGAACAATCTCAAAATGATATCTAATCTATGGAGTAAACTAATCATTTACCATAAGAGTTGTTAACACGGCTTTTGTGGGGACAGTCAATTCTCTTTTTTTCTCAGTACACAAGCTATGTTTGAAGAATAATTCATGAAATAGATGTCTGAAAGATGTTAAAGCTGTGCTAAGCCAGATAGCGGCTTCTGATATGAATCATAAACTATTCAAAAGCACTCTATTCTGTTAAAAAAAGACAAGTATAAGACACAGCTGCAGAAAACCCTCTGTATTTGATTCCAATATGAGAACTTCAAACAGTGCATTTGAGTCAGCTGCACCCCTTGAGTTCCCCCCCCCCCCCTTCCCTCTTCTTTTTGCATAATCAGACACAAATATGTTTGATGTGTGAATAGTATATTCAGATGGGTGTCTAGGTCATACATGCACATCTCCGACAGTTTATTTCAATTATTAATACAACTTCAATGCGGCAGATTGTGTAGATGCACACACAATCTGTTAATGAACGCATCAAATATTTAGAATGTAATCTGTGATAATAGCACAATTAACATACAAGCTTATTAAAAATCCAAGCATCACAATGTAATGCTTTTATGACAAGGTTATGCGGCAGATTACAAAGGACAGAGACAAATGACTCTGAATGAATGCAGATGAGCAGCTCCTTATGATAGAAGCCAGAAGTCATGTGAGCTTCCTGTGGTTATGGTTTCTTCAGTATATAGCCCACATATGGGGCTTAATTCATCCATGCATTATTAAAGTAAATACGAAAACAAAACAGACTCTATTGTAAGCGCTACTCACTTATTATACCACAGATTCAGGGTCTGCTTTTGTTAGTTCAAAATGAGCTTTGAGGAAAAAAAGATTGGATTATTTTTCCCTCCTGTGAAATTTGATTTATTTATTTTATATTTCCCAAGTGTTGTTTAATGGTGAGATGATTTTTTTCTCAACAGATTTTCAAGCATAATAGTTTTAATAAGGTTAGTTGGAATTATTGAGCAAGTTATTGGATAATAGTGGTTTGTTCTGTAGACATATATACATGAGAGGGTTAGTATTGACTTAAAAATTATTTTAAAAAACAAAAACTGCTTTCATTTTAATTTAACTTTAAGAGTTCACACTTAGCTGATGATTGATAATAAAGCTTGTTTGGCATGCTGTCCCGGGAGAGTGCCCTGAGCTTATAAGATCTTCGAGTCCTGGGCTTCCTCCTGTTGCATGGCAAGAGGGGAGTTTGAGCTCAGGTAGATCTCGATGACTCCCCTCCTGCTTAATGTAGCTAAGTGTCAGATATGGATGCTAAGTAGGTGTACTCGGAGCTTGGCTAAAATATTTTGGATTTAATTGTTTAGGGTGCTTTTTTTAACTGTGGAAGGAAACCGAAGGACCCGATCAAAACCCACGCGAGCACGGGGAGACTGAGCAAAACTCCGCACAGAAATGTTGCCTGGTTTGGAAAGGAATTAAACCAGGGGCATTCTAATCATGCTAATCACTGGCCACTGTGTCGCCCGTTTGAAAGGAGGGAAAGTAGGGTTGGGTGGGGGGTTTCTTCAAGACGAAGATATTGAGATGAGAAAAGTCTGGTTATTTATAATGAGTTAAGGCTCGTCTGATAGGATAATTAGTCATGAGCTTAAGTTGGAACAGCTGTGAACAATCATAAGCACGTGATCCTCTTGAAATTTGTTTATAAATAAACTTCACTAAAATAAAAAAGCAAAAAAAAAGAAAAAAGAAAATACTGTGAAAATGTCTTTGGTCCATGGGAAATTTGCCAATGAACATCTACAGACTGTAGTTTGATGAGACCAAAAATCAAACCCTTTGGCATTGAAGGAGAAGGAATGCTGCATGTGACCCCAAGAACACCATCCCAACTGTCAAACATGGGGTTTTGGGGGTGTTTTTCTGCTAAGGGGACAGGACAACTGCACTGCATCAAAGCGATGATGGACAGAGTCATGTACAGTCAGATCTGAGGTGAGAACCGTTAAAAATGGGTCGTAGATGGGTATTCCAGCATTACAATGACAGAAAACACACAGCTAAGGCAACATAGGAGAGGATGCACATCAAGGTTCTGAGGGGGCCAAGCCAGTGTCCAGACTTTAATCACATAGAAAATCTGTGGAGGGAGCTGAAAGTTTGATTTGCCAAACGTCAGCCTCAAAACATTAATTACTTGGAGAGGATCTGCCAAGAGGAAAGAGACAAAATTCTTCCTGAGATGTGCAAAACCTGGTGTCTAACTACAGTAAAAATAAATTTGTGACCCCAAACTAAGTATTTGAAGGCTTGTGAAGGGCTCAAATATTTATTTTTTTCATGTCATTGAAATGCATATCAGTTCGAAATGTTTTGGAATAACATTTTCCTGTACTTTTTGTTGGTATTCTGCTTATATATATATATATATATATATATATATATATATATATATATATATATATATATATATATATATATATATATATATATTCATTCATTCATTCATTTTCTTTTCGGCTTAGTCACTTTGTTAATCTGGGGTCGCCACAGCGGAATGAACCGCCAACTTATCCAGCATTTGTTTTACCCTTCCAGCTGCAACCTAACACTGGGAAACACATACACATTTATTCACACACACATACACTACGGACAATTTTAGCATACCCAATTCACCTGTACCACATGTCTTTGGACTGTGAGGGAAACCGGAGCACTCGGAGGAAACCCACGCGAATGCAGGTAGAACATGCAAACTCCACACAGAAATGCCAACTGACCCAGCCGAGGCTCGAACCAGTGACCTTCTAGCTGTGAGGTGTCAGCACTACCTACTGCACCACTGTGTTGCATATATATATATATATATATATATATATATATATATATATATATATATATAAATATATATATATATATATATATATATATATATATATATATATATATATATATATATATATATATATATATATATATACGCATACACACATACACTTAATGCTGTACTAAATGTGAATTAGCATTTAGAATTAGACTAGACTAGAATATTACTAGTTACCACACTATTCTAGCCGAATGCATGTTATGCACGACTGACCTATATGGCGTATTCATAGTGGAACTTCCAGAAATAGACACATCTCACAATAGTACAAACGTGCATCACGCATAACATGCATTTGTTCGTTGATGGAAATCAGTGGCTGAAGTTTATGATTTTCAAAATTTTAAATATTTCTGTTACAATAAACATTGATCTGCTTCAAAAGACACGTGTTAACCCCCTGTTGACGTATGGCTTAGTTTTACAACAGATTTATGAATTTTTTGAAACTTCAAAATAAGGCAAGGCAAGTTTATATATATATAGCACATTTCATGCAATGCATTCCATTCAATCATTCACCGTCTTTTTGGCTTAGTCCCTTTATTAATCTGGGGTCGCCGTAGCAGAATGAACCGCCAACTTATCCAGCACATGTTTTACGCAGCGGATGCCCTTCCAGCTGCAACCCATCCCTGGGAAACAACCAAACTGTACAAACTCATTCACACACATACGCTACGGACACTGCTTTACATATACAGGAAAAAAAGAGATAAGTATAAGAAAATAAAAACATTCATTCATTCATTCCGGCTTTGTTCCTTTATTAATCTGGGGTCGCCACAGCGAAATAAACCACCAACTTATTCAGCATATGTTTTACGCAGCGGATGTCCTTCCAGCTGCAACCCATCACTGGGCACCCAGAAGAACAGAGCACCCGGAGGAAACTTACGTGAGTACGGGAAGAACATGCAAACTCCACACAGAAATGCCAACTGACCCAGCTGGGGCTTGAACCAGCGACCTTCTTGCTGTGAGGCAAAAGTGCTACCCACTGAGCCACCGTGTCGCCTAAAATAAAAATTATTTAAAAAAAAGATAAAAACAGATTAAAATGTGATAAAACGGGTTACAATAGAATGAAAAAGAAAAGAAAGACATAATAGTGTGATCTGAGTCAAGCATTCATGCTAAAACTTGTTTAGTCAACCTGATCTAACGAATAAGCATAAATATTTGACGAACTGGCAAAAAATAGCTAACTCATTAGATTTAATTTGTACAAAATAATTCATGAGACTTAATTTGTACAAAAACGTATGATTTTTAGAAGGGGGCAATGTCCTCAAACCCCAACCCTCACTGTAAAAACAATGTTCCACACAATCAATTTGAGTGTGTGTGAATGTGAGCGTGTTTCTCAGTACTGGGTTGCGGCTGGAAGGGCATCTGCTGAGTAAAACACATGCGGCAAAAGTTGTCGGTTCATTCCACTGTGGCGACCACTGATAAATAAGGGACTAAACCGGAGGAAAAGTAATAAATGAATTACAGTTTTATTTATATAGCACATTTTTAGCATTCTTCTTTCCAACAAATAAACAGAAGAGAGACAGACAACAACAAACAGGTTAAGAATCACACCTCCTAACACCTAAATATTAAAACATCTATAATAAGTTTTGGTCCCACTTTATATCGGATGGCCTTAACTACCATGTACTTACATCAAAAAATAAATACAACGTACCTAATGTGTTTATATTGTATTTGTATGCACTTCTGTGTGGTGTTCCAGTTAGGGTTAAGGGACAGGTTTGGTGGTATGGGTATAAGAGTGGGTTAATAATAATTCCTTACATTTATATAGCACTTTTCTGGACACTCAAAAAGACTTTACACATTTTTAAGGGGAATCTCCTCTCCTCATCCACCAACAGTGTGCATCATCCACATGGATGGCGTGACGGCAGCCATTTTGCACCCAAATGCGCACCACACACCTGCTGACTGGTGGAGAGGAGACAAAGTAATAAAGCCAGTTATGATGTGGGGATGGCCATGATGGACAGAGTGGGCAAATTTGGCCAGGATGACAACATTAAACCCCTACTCTTTTTTTTCAAAGGACATCATGTAATGACCACAGAGAGTCAGGACCTCAGTTTAACGGTTCATTCCTCTCAATGAGCAGTATAGAGTCCCCATCAATATACTGGGCCATTAGGACCCACACAGATCGCAGGTTGATCACCCCCTGCTGGCCTCCCTAACACCACTTCCATCAGCAACCTAGCTTTCCCATGTAGTCTCCCTTCCAGGTACTGACCCGGCACAGCCCTGCTTAGCTTCAGTGGGTGAGAGTTGCAGAGAGCTAGCTGCCGGGTTATTGTAAAAGGGATGGTCAAATGTAATAAATTACAGATTAATCACATGCAGGTATTTAATCAAGCATAAGTACAATGTAAAAATCTGTATTTACACAATAAGTAAATTGTACCTAATTAAGTACATGTTAATTAAGACCACTTAATATAAAATGGCACCAAAGTTTTTGTTTCTGTTATAATAGTTCTTTTTTTCCTACAAAGCACAACCCTTGAAAGCTGTTCTTCAGCAAGGTTGATATACAACATAATTTAGATATTTTTAAAGTCATTTTTACCCTACATCGAACCCCAAAATAAAAAAGGCATAAATGCTCCATGAACCGAATCAAACTGCTGTCTATGGGCTTCATAGATATGCATTCCCGTCTGCAGAAATATGCACTGATAGAGCGTTCCACCTTTGGGGACCTCGGCATACAGTCCCACCGGCAATCATTTCTATGAGAAAAACCCTGGCGATTGCTTCAGCCTCGCATCAGCAAGGGCCTCGTGACCTTGACACTATTCAACTCAATCTTTCCATCCTGTTGTCCTCAAACTGTCTTTTGAACTCCAAACCAACTCGTAATTACTTGTCTGCCTCTCTGCTTTATAGGTTTCGGTTTTCTTGCCTTTACTGACATTAAGTGCAATAGAGACTCCTGCTATACTAAAAGAAGACATTATATCTGTTTGCTTTAGTCCTCATCTGATTTGATTACACACACACACATGCACACACGCACGCACACACACACACACACACACACTTGTGCTAAATTCTCTATTAGAGCAAACCACAGATTTCTGAATATAAAAGTTTTGTAGCAGAAAAGCCATAACTCGAAAATGGTTTCAGGTTGATCCTACAACAAGAGCTCAATGGATAGGAACTGTAAAGGAAATACTGTATGGAGAGACTGACTTTTAACCTAAGACCTAATTCCAAAAAGTGAAACAAGTATTGGCAAAAATGGACAGAGTATGTCATTGTAAGCAATATGTAATAATGTAATACTGTGTTTCAAATGTATTTTTAACTTGAAGCCATATGACAACACTTTGTTTTTATGATTATTTTTCTCTTCCCCTTCTGTGCCTTTTTTTTCAAATAAAATATAAAAGTAAAAAAAGAAGTTTCTAAGACTTCATATGTTACCATGAACCACAAAACCAGTCTTACCGTATGTTACATGGGTGTATTTATGAGAATAACCAAAATACATTGTATGCGAATTTATTAAAAATAAAGATTTAAATTTTATGCAATAAAAACAGGAATATTATGTAGAGATAGTGTGTCATGAAGACATTTTGTAAATTCCCTACATTAAATACACAGTGTAATCTAAAAAAAAATTTTGATTAGTGATTAGCATTACTAAGAACATAATTTGGAGATCTTTCATTGTCTTTAATTTTCACAGAATTAGCTTTTTTTTTCTTTTTGTAAATCCTCAGTCCAGATTTTCTAATATTTGTATTTTGTCTTGTCCAGTTACATTAAAAAATCACTAATTACTAATTGCACCATTGAAAATGTATTTAAATATATATATATATATATTAAGGGCCATGAAACCCCTCCATCTCAGCAGGGTGTTTTCAGACCTCTAGTTTGAAAAAAGTCAGGAAAGTGGGTGAGTCCAGCTTTGTTTAGGTGGGAGTGTTAAGTGGAGAAAGAGGGAAGGGTTTTACATGGACATCAGTAATGTAATTATTTGCCTTAAAGGGCACCTAGGTTACCCCTTTTTTCAGATTTAATATAAGTCTTTTGTGTCCCCAGAATGTGTCTGTAAAGTTTGAGCTCAAAACAACCATCAGAGTATTTGTTATAGCTGTCTGAAGTGTCTCTATTATAGCCGGTAAAACTTGGCTGCTGTTTTTTTGTACTGGGCTTTTAAGGCTAGTCCTCCCCGCTCACCGTTCCCACGTGCCTGTCAGCAACATAACTCAGTCGCCGCCCTCAGCTGCCTCAGGAAGCAGATCTCACATCGCGTTTGTGAGAAATACTACAGTAAGAACGTTACCAATCAGTATTTGGTGCAGTTTTTTTTAGTTGCAACCATGAGTCACACACAAAGTCGTTACAAAGTTCACGCGCACACACAGCGAGGACACGCACACACACACACAAATAGCGCAGACACACATCAATAGCACAGACACCCACATACACACACAGAGGAGAGAGAGAGAGAGAGAGCGCGTGCGTGCGTTTAGCTTCGCACTCTGTTTGCACGCAAATGTGACAGGATACAGGTTAATCTCCACTGCTGTATGGATATCTGTTATGTAAATGTACAAAATAAACCTGATTTAACGTCCACAAACCGGGATTGAAGCGTCTTCCTTTATAATTGTTCTGACACGCGGCTGTGCTGAGGAAGTAAAGCTACGCTAAATCGCTGTAATTCATTACACACATGCTCTGTTTTAAAACATTTTAAACATGTGAAACTCACTCTTGATCCCATTTGATGATGATTGATGATCCTAGCGAACTGAACAGACCTTTTATTCCTGGTTTCTTTGCGCACGTCTGGTCTTGTTGATATGATTATACACGTGACTACCGGCACATGTTAATACGTGCAGCTGTCAATCAATATTGGTGGGCGGGGGGATCGCACTCCTACGTAAAGTTGCGGTCGATCTGGAAACCGCTCCAATTGGTCCACCGTTTTTATGTTGTTAAATTTGAAAAAAAAAAGGACTGGGTGTGTTTATATCACCCCAATATGACTGTCTATACACTACATCTACACACATGTCTGTCCAAACAGCTTTAAAAGTAGATTTTTCACCATAGGTGCCCTTTAATCTGAATGAGACCTGCTTAAAGTGATTAAAGTGTTTGCATAAGTTGCTTTTTGAGTGTTTCTTTTAAGATCCCGTTTTACATGTTATAGCAAATAATTCGATTAACTTCATCGCGTCACCGCACTATCCACATTTACTCCGGTGTTTCATGTAATTACAGGTGTTTCATTTTTAATTTGTGGACTTTAACTGCAGTTTGGCACTTTCACTTTCTTTCAGGATCATTTCATACATACCCCCCGTGACAAACAAGATATTGGATGCAAGGAACTGCTGGAAGAGTGTAGTTTTAATGAAATTTCATCCTGCACGCCGTATGGGAGAAAAAAAACACTCTCTGCATTTCTCGGTAAGGGCAGAGAATAGCTAGCATCAAACAGCAGTGCAATTACAGACTATCCTGTCACAAAATGCGGCTAAAATCCTACACAATAGTTTGAGTAAGGTGTTTACTCAAGTAAGGCGTTTACTCGAGTAAGGTGTTTTACAGTTGTAAAAATTCAAATGTATTTTTACATTTGGAGAGCAGCATTTAGAGCTGATCTTTCAGTCTATAACATTGTAGTGATATTAACGTACTGTAAACATAGTAACTAAACCATTTTGACTAAGGTATGTCTTTAAAAACTGAAAGAGTACTGCTGACGATACTGACTAACTTTGCCATCTGAAGAAACAAACAAAGAACACTGGACACACTTAGCAAATCTGTAGAGACAGGACAATCAACACCAACTGGAACCGCGCCCTTTTTTTTAAAAGAAGATGAGTGGCAAATCTAGATTTCACCATTTCTTGATGCGAAAAGCTCTGGGGTAAAAAATGTTCCATACAAACGTATTTTTGTCACGCATTAGCAGACAATAATAAAATAAATAAATATGTAAGGGATAATCAACGCTTGCCGTGCGCTAAAGGATTTTAATGCACGAAATGGAGGCGATCGACCACTTGACGCGCAGGGGAGTTTTTTGTCAGTTTTTACATGTTAGATTTTCTAGTCCCTCCACTGAATCAGCTGTGACAGGTTGACAGACGACGAGGGAGGAAATAAAATAAAAAACAAAATAAAACATTCACAAAGCTGTATCTTATGAAGCACCAGTTCAAGGGCACATAATATGCATTAATGAGAAAGCAGCCAAAGCCCATTTCAGAAATCTTTGCTGTAAAATATGTAGGGAAATTTAGCAAAATAAAGAAAAACACATCGGGACATTTCAATTTGACCACCATTTGACCCTGATTGAGGCACTTCATGACAGTTTTGAGCTTGGTTAGAGTGAACTTGGGCTGATATAGTGTAAATAGCTTCTGCCAACAAAGCAGCTATTTACACTAAGTGCAAATAGCCACTCCGTTTTTTATATACAGTATGTGTATATAGTAATAATTATTAATATACTATCATTAATACATTTCTTCACTCACAATATTCTTTCTTTAGTTAAAAAAACATAACTATTCCATTATATAATATATTTGTATATGCATATATGTACAGTTGAAGTCAGAATAATTAGCCCTCCTGAATTATTAGCCCCCTTGTTTTTGTTTAACGGATTTTTTTCAACACATTTCTAAACATAATAGTTTTAATAACTCATTTCCAATGACTGATATATATTATCTTAATTACATTATTATATTATCTGCCATGATGACAGTACAGAAAATTTTACTAGATATTTTTCAAGACACTTCTATACAGCTTAAAGTGACATTTAAAGGCTTAACTAGGCTAATTAGGTTAACTAGCCAGGTTCGGGTAATTAGGCAAGTTATTGTATAACAATGGTTTGTTCTGTAGCCTATCGAAAAAAAAATATCTTAAAGCTGCTAATAATTTTCACCTTAAATGGTGTTTAAAAAAATAAAAAACTGCTTTTATTCTGGCAGAAATAAAACAAATAAGACTTTCTACAGAAGAAAAATTATTATCAGACATACTGTGAAAATTTCCTTGATCTGTTAAACATCATTTGGGGAATATTTAAAAAAGAAAAAAAAATTGTAAAGGAGGGTAATAATTCTGACTTCAACTGTGTATATATATATATATATTTATATATATATATATATATATATATATATATATATATATATATATATATATATATATATATATATATATATATATATATCTCTCTGAGGAATATTTCCAGTACCTTGTTGAATCTATGCCACGAAGGATTAAGGCAGTTATGAAGGCAAAAGCGGGGCCAACCCGGTACTAGTAAGGTGTACCTAATAAAGTGGCCGGTGAGTGTGTATGTTAATTACTCTGCTTTTCTTAATTGATTTATACACTACTGTTGATTTATGTACATTATTTTACAAATTTAATTAATTATATTCTCTTATATTACTTTTTCAGCTAAAATTTAATGTGCGTACAAGTAATTTAATTACAGTAACTAAAGTAATCTAACTACAGTAACTAGTTACCATGTAACTTATTACACCCAACACTGTTCCTATCCAAACAAAACATACTTAAATGTCATTATTTATTCAGCTTTCAGATGACATATGTCTCACTTTACACAAACGGACACTTATGAATGGTTTTATTATCACAATTTTAAGATTCACAATAAACTGCAGGCCAAGTCAGAAACCTACAGAACAGATCCAGCTAGAAGAATTCTGCTGGTTCTAGGTACTGACGTTAACCTCCCGGCAGGCAAGTGGTCAGGATTTCCTTCATTGTTATCGCAGGCCCTTAGTGTGAGGTGTGTGTTCACTAACGAGGTGCGCGCGCGTCTCCATGCCTCATCAGGATCTCATTTGTGTCTCCAAACTTTGAAGTCGTTCTTCAGGCCAGCCCCCGAAACCCACACAACTTCAAAAACCACGACCTCGGAAATAGATCAACGCAAGCAAACTCTCTCCACGCAGCGCCGGCTTTCTCGCTTTTACCCTAATTAACCCACTTCGATTGCATCGTATATGGTAACACTCAACAATACCTTTCATTTCCAGCCAGAGGAGAGCTTCATTTATCTGCATGACAATCATTAGCACCCTTAAAACTGGAAGAAATACTAATTAGAGACGGAATGAAATCGGAAAAGAAGATTGTGTGTTATAAGAGAGCGCGTTGTGAGGACAACTTGTTATTCTGTGACTTTAAAAAGATATCAACGCCTGTCTGAAGGTCGTGTGTTTGATATCAGCTATTTTCAAGCATCTTAATTTGCTGCAGCGGATTCATTTCAAAGTGCATAAACTGTCAGGCACAGAAAAATTGCATTTGTGAAGTATTTACAAGAGCTTGAATCCCTGAGCACTGCGTAAGATAGGACGGAGTTATGAAAGATGTGATTATTAGCCTTAAATGCTCTCATTGAATCTAAAAATATTTGTTCGCATTAACACGCCTGGGACTCTCAGTGTGATTATCGCTTCCGTAATTGTATTGTTTGGTGATATAGAAATGATAAATGCAAATGATTCTTTTTATTGTCATCTTATTAAGGTTTCCCGGATAAACTATGGTTGCAAGCAAACATTTATTAGGTTTTAGTCAAGGTTTTTGTGCCTTCTGATTTCGACACGTTTCTCATGTCAGGTTGTTCTCATGAAATATTCAATATTTAAAAGGTATTAAGAACATGGGGAGTGTATAACACACATATTTTCTTTCTTGAAAATGGCTAGTGTTTGAAAATGGCTCATAAAATTATCCATAATTCACTAGCATGTTATATCATGTGCAGAGTTGGGTGGAACGTGCTCCACAGTAATGCATACTGTAATTACATTTGTGGGGAACACAGTAATGTAACGAATTACATTTTAAATTTGTGTAATTTGATTACAGTCACTAACGTCAATGTAATTATGTTACTTATCGCACAAATATACTGTATTTTTGTTTTAAAAAAGAGAAATATTATTTGCTTTTTTAAAATCACGTTTTACACTGCAACGTCAGTTAATAAGCATGCACTATTAAATTGTTGGAGAACGCGAGCTGAAATGGCTACTGACGAGTGGTTACAGACATTACTTTGATTTCATTGAGCGTAAATCAAAAATATCACTGTGAAATGCAGTCTATGTCCAATCTCTAAACCTTCGACTGCTTGTAACTTGATCAACAACTTGTTCAAGCACTTGAACGGAAAGTATTCTATGGCAATACTCATTGCCAAAAAAAATCGATTTTTGTGTAGGATCGGGAGTGAATGTAACTCCTAAAAACGTAAAGAGAAGCGTAACGTCTTATGTCATAGAGGAAATGCTGCCCTTGTCAACTGTGTCACTTTCAGTGAACATTACACTTGATTCACACGGGGCTTCAGCGTCAACGCTTGACAGAGGGTGTGTCTGAAGTTGGGGCTGACATGATCGTCATAGAAGTGTCAGCAAATGAAATTACTCCACAATCAACTACAGTCTGAGCTGGTGTATTTGCATAAAGCGATTTGATTGGCAGATGTGTCCGTTGGCGCTTAAAAAGTTGAGAAATTCCCAACTTCTGCAGCAAGCAACGCCAGTGAAGCGGCGCCGACGGATTTACAATGCAGTTCGGCAACGCCTGACGTCACCCATTCAAAGTGAATGGGAAGCATTGACGCATTAGTGGTGCAGTATGTTAGTTTGACACCCAATGGTTGAACTAGATATTGCACCCCTTGACTCTGAATTACTTCAGAAGACCAGCGCAATCATTATTCAGAGGATGATAATGTTAAAGTCCCTTTAAGGCAAGTGATTTCACATCTTTGAAATGCCCATTAGGCAGTGTGCTCGGGCATTTTGAATGGGGAAACATCAAATTTTCCAAAATTGTTTTCCAAGCTTATATGGGTGTTTCCTAGCACTGAGTCGCATCTGGAATGGCATCCGCTGCGTAAAACATATACTGGATAAGTTGGCAGTTCTGTGAATAAAGGAACTAAGCCAAAGGAAAAGGAATAAAATGAATGTTTGCCAAGCTTATGATTCCATTACTTATTTGGAATCATCAATAAAATGAAACAACTTTCTGATAAGTTTAGATTCTAAACGTTCGAATCTGGAAAATCTGGATATTTTCAGGTTGCGTAAGCTAATGCGCATGCACACTCGAAAGGAACGAGATCACGACACCAACCTCATATTCAGCCATTCTACACATTAGAATCGCAATGGTCTTCTGAACTAATTCACAATTTGGTCTTGATGGCAAATCTCCTCCAGAAATGACTACAACTGTCCGTTTACAAGTTTGTGGGCGTTTAAGTAATTGTGGTCATGTGATGTGGTCACCTCGCATGCAGTTTCATACAGATTATAAAACCAAAAAACTTTTGTTTTCAAGTGCACTTGGTTCATTTAAAAGTACAGATTTCAAGATTTATATTGATTTATTTCTTACCTGTGTGAAGCAAGTATTCACTAAGATTCAGTACGTTTTCTGACCACAAAACTGTTGTGAAAGCACACATCTGGTCTGAGCTTCTCCCCAGTGAAATGTCTATCTATAGTGATTGCTGTTTGGCTTCTGTACTAGTAAACAAGGCTTCATTCGCCATATTGATCGTTACACTTTTCCCTACTCAAAACTATACGAGTGACACGTCTTGTGTATTCTAGTCTTTTGATGATGTTTAGAACGACCATATATGAGCTTAGTGTCGTGATCTCGTTCCTTTTGAGTGCGCATGCGCATTAGCTTGGGCAACCTGAGAAAATGCAGATTTTGTTTGATTTGAATGTTTAGAAACAGAACTTATGAGACAGATGCTGTTTAATAGCTTCACATGTAAATTAGTTTCGGCTTCCCGCCCAACGTAACTAGAGGGCGAGGACATGAGCTCACCTGCTCTGTGTTTGCAACAGAGTCTGACAGGCAGACTGAGAGGAGCAGGAGTGAGAGGATCCGCATTCAGTCGTACATGTACGACTCGGACACAGACCAAGCAGAGAGTACAAAATCATATGTGTCTTTGTACAGTTTTACAGCCAACTGTGTGCTAGTTTCAAGTGCCGAGCTTGTACACAGAAACTAATAACCACACACACTGAATTAACTTTGACTGAGGCACCGGATGCGCCGCTCGAAGCCGCGACACGGCACACCAGACACTCTGTGTGGCGCGGCAGAAACATGAAGTGTCCCAAATCATCGCGCCGCGCATTTTTGAATTCTAAACATAGGTTTTTATCAGGGTACACACACCGGCGCTTCAAGTCTGCAGCGGTCCGCTGCACCCAGCCGTCGACTTGAGTGTACCCTGACAGAAACCTATGTTTAGAATTCTAAAACGCATGCTAATTAAGATCACAGGGAGCTTCTGGGATCGCGAGAAATGCAAACGGCTGAAGTATAAGGTAGACTCAATGAGAAGTACACATGTTTGCAAACCTACCTAAAGATACAACCAATAATTCCGATTAGAGCGATAATGCGATAGATGCGGTCAGTTTGAAAACCGCTCCAATTGGTCCACCATTTTTTATGTTGTTAAATTGAAAAAAAGCACTGGGTGTGCTTATATCACCCCAATATGACGGTCTATACACATTACATGCACATATGTCTGTCCAAACAGCTTGAAAAGTAGATTTTTTACCATAGGTGCCCTTTAAGTTAGTAGTGTTAGTTAATGGTTTGTTAATACAGTGAATTGTGACCTAAAGTGTTACCTTTTTTATAATAAATGTATATATAATGTCATTAATGAACAATCTCAGACATATTAATTACCCAGTACACACAAGCCACTTTTATATGTTCATCTTTAGCCTAACACCATTTTTTTCTTGCATCCCACCTATTCACAAATTGCCATTTTGCCACTCGGAGTCAACTAGAGTCGTCCTGGTGTCAAACTATGCTAACGAGCGCTACTAATGAGCAATCTTAAAATATCTTCAAAGTCATTTTCATAGAAGAGATATCAAATGTGATAATGGCAGGCAAATTCCAGCTCTCCTGGAAATCCAGGAGTCTCCTGCCTCTTTGCAGATCTCTGATACACTGAAATCATATATGATATTGCAGCAAATCAAGGGAGAAGCCTTGTTTCCAAGGTGTTTAAGTGTATTTTAATAGCACAAATGTTATTAAATAAACCAGCAGGGGAACGAACAAACAACTGAAAATGAAAAAGGACAGCTGTGGTTATTGATTCTAATGTCGTTTACATTGGAAATTAGCAGACACTCTGTTATACAGCTACTGTTTTCATACTGTGATTTGATGAGACTATACTGTATATATTGCATATACAGAGCTTAACATAAATGGGTACACCCCTCAAGATCGCTTAAAAATAAATATTTTCTATAGGATGCTTTACAATAATATATTTGTGCGTATACATTACATTAGTCAGTGCTGAAGCCAAAACAACTCTAGTGAATCATAGTTCAAAAGTGAGTGCACCCAAATTAATGTGTCACATGTCTGGTGTGTCTGTGTTGTGTTGTGTCATGTGATGTTATGTTGTGCCGTGATCCATGTGCTTGTGTTTGTCATGTGATCCCTTTGTTCTGTTTCCAGTTGTTTCTTAATAATAATGAGTTCCACCTGTTGTGTCACCCCTGTTTGTAATCTGTGTAATCGTGTCCTGTGTATTTATACCCCCGCTTGAAGCTGCGGTCACACCAGAGTTTGTGTGTGCGAAATTCTGTCATGCGGCACTGCGAAAAGGGGCGGGATTAAACAATATGATTAGACATTAAAAAAAGCGAGCGATTGCTCCATGTTTTAAATTTCTGTCCAAAGAGGTCCTGTTTTGATCCTCGATTGGTCTCACGCAGTCAAGTGATGTGATTTCGCAGGTCAGAGTTCACCAAGCTTGAACTTTGCACCGCAGCGACATGCGAGACTTGACGCATGACCTTGTGTTTCTGGCCTGACGCATTCGCGTGCGTATGAATGGAAGTCTATTGGAGGAAAAGCCCAGTGTGACCGCAGCTTTAGTTTAGTTTATTGTCGGTATTCAGTTGTCAACACTCCACAGTCTGAGTTTTCATGGTCCTGTTTCTGTAGTAAGTGCACTTTTATAACTAAAATAAATGTTTTTGAACAATCTCTGTGTAACAAATGTGGCCGATGACCATTCATCCACCCACCAGAGGGAGTTCTTTCCTGAATATTGACTGGGTACTTCCTTGGTGGTACTTCCTGGTAGCCACCATATAGAAGCACACTCTTTATGGCTGCGTCCGAAACTGCATAATTCCATACTATATAGTATGCTAAAATCACTATGCGAGCAGAATAGTATGTCCGAATTCATGGAAAAATCAGTATACGAGAAATACACGGATAACTTACTACTTCCGGCGAGATTATGAAGTGCGCATCCCATGCACGCTATGCTATGACATGATGCCCCACGAGATAATTCATGAATGGGAGTGAAGCAACGCAACTGACGCAGGTAGGTCACATGACAAAATGGCGGATGTAGTATGTCCGAATTCCATTCATACTTCTCCCATTCATACTATATAGTACGTACTTTTCTAACTGCTGAGTAGTATGTTTAAATTCAAATGCAGTACTACTAAGTAGTAGGCACTTTTGGACGCAGCCTTTTTGACTGTTCTTTGCGACGTATTGCCAGTTTCACTGCCTTACCAAGTGGTTTCCTACTGTTGTGTTTGCCATCGTGTTATGTCCTTTTTGCCTGCCTTTTTGACTACTGCTTTTTGGATTTTGGTCTTGTTTGCTTTTCGGCCTACTTCTTTGTTTGCTTGACTTTACGATTAAGATTCTGCCTGTGTTTGATGTACGTGGTTTATTTAATAAACCTCCAGCATTTGGATTCATTCCGCCTCCATATCTTCACCTACGGCTCCCTCACACTCTCTCTCAATTGTCTGTGATGTGAGACTGACTGTGACCATAAGTTGTGGGAAAATATTCAATACAATTTTAATAAACTGGAGAAATCAAGAGAAACAAAAATAATTAGTAGAATTTTTGTAGAAAAATCTGTTTTGTTTTGTTTTTTCTTTAAAAGATAATCATACGTTTCAAAAGGGAGTGTAAGCTGAGTACTGTACAGACCATGTGGGCATGAAAGAGACAGAGAGAATAATGACATTACTATTATTATTACTAATACTGTGATTTTGGGTTCATATTTTCTATTTAATTACAAACGTTTTGATAATATCGATCAGCGAGTAAACTAATATAGTGAATGAAAATACATAAATCTATGCGTATACACATGTGTAATACTGAGTAAAGTGTATTTTGCTTGTCTCGGTTGTCTCCATTTTAATCGTTTCGTGATAATGCGATGGTGTGCTTTGTCTGCCTGATTCCCGCTGATGTGCAATCCATTTTGCAACAAGTCTCTTTCTCCTGTATTAATATTGTAGTTTTAATACTCCCGCAATCAATGTTTAACTCTACCACTGCTAAACAAGATCATAGATAGTTCATGTTTGATGTCCGTGCAAAGCTAATTTGGTGTACTGAATGATTGTTTACATTTCATGTTAATACGTGTGCAACATATTAACATTTTAAGAACTTGAACATTTCTGCATCAGTTTACAACCAAAACTGCCCATGCAAATTAACATGCTTTGGGGACCCAGACAAAATGGGTTAATCACACAGCTCAAACATTCCAAACTCGATTTCTTTCTTTCTTTTTTCTTTCTATTTTCTTTCTTTCTTTTTTTTCCAACGAGAGTCTAGTTAAGTTTAGTGTCCCGCAAACCCAGTAGTCAAACACAACTAGCCATTTTGCCGCATCAAACCATGAAACGACCAACTCCATCCCACTCCAAGCCTAGCGAGGACAAAGAACCACCACCCAGCCACATGCTCAACAGAGGGAGTTCTTCACATCACACAAGGAACACAAGTAACGCCTTCAGATTACTACTGAACTGGTGTAAATTAAATGCAACTCTAAAGAAACCATAGGAGGATTAAATTAATTATTTTTGGTTTGCTTGCTTTGCTCTTACAAAATCTGAGATTTTTCATTATCATCAAACTCTTATTATGCTTTCTGTACTCTTTTCTACACTTGTATGAATGTGTGTTTGTGTTAGGTGTCAGTTTCTGTTAGATTAGTCAATAAAGTCTCATTTTGTGTAAAGAAAGGTGCCTGTGCATATTTGTGAATATATGCTACTCAGCTTAAACATAAATGGGTTTTTATTTTAATAGCAATAGCCGTAATTAAAGTAAACTGTCCAATCGAACGATCGCTGGACAATTCCTTAGTTTGGATTTAAAGAGTCAATTTTTTTGAAGCCCCGTTCAGATGAATCTTCGATTCCCTTTGAGCTAATTCGCTACATTTATAACCAAGATGTTTTTTTTGGTGGGGGACAACTTGATTTTATGTTCAATCCACTTAAATTTGTAACCAACCAACCCAACCCCCCTCCCCCCCACCAAACCCCCCCGATTAAGATAACTAATAGATACATGTTAAGACAACATAATGTAATGTGTGTATTTGTATAGTGCATGTATTGTTTATGGCCATACACCCAAAGCGCTTCACAATCATGAGGGGGGTCTCTCCACACCATCACCACCAGTGTGCAGCATCCACTTGGATGATGCGATGGCAGCCACAGGACAACAGCGCCAGTGTGCTCACCACACACCAGCTATAGGGGGAGTGGAGAGACAGTGATAGAGCCAATTCGATGGATGGGGATGATTGGGAGGCCATGATGGTTAAGGGCCGAGAGCGAATTTGACCAGGACACCGGGTTTACACCTCTCCTCTTTACTAGTGCCATGGGATTTTTAATGACCACAGAGAGTCAGGACCTCGGTTTGTCATCTCATCCAAAAGACAGAATGAATTGTGTGAAACCCAGCATTTTTAAAAATGTATGTGTGAAATTTTTCTCTAGTGCAGCCTTGGTAACCAATGCACTGTTCAGGAATATGTGAATAAATACATTTTTATGTTTCATAGTTTACTTGATTGTTATTTCATACCAACAATTCAATAATTTAGAAAGCCTTACAGGAGAATATAGACTACTGCCGATCAATGAGAACCACTGAGATTTATCGACAACTTTTTCCAATGGAGGCAAAGCTTTATTCACTAGCTAAACACTTCTAATCCCCTAAAGCTGACTTCTTTGTTTCAGGTGAGTTTTATTTATTCATATTTTTTCTTCTCCTATTCACTTAAATAAATTCAAGAACTCTATAAGGAGAGACTCTTTTGTCCTCCACAATACAAAACTGTCATGTCAGTTCACGGCACCATGTTTTTTAACCTTTGAAGAATAAGAGATGAAATACAAAGAACTACGTGCACACTCAAGACTTTTTGTGAGGCTTGCGTTTGCTGGTTTTTAGAATGTCAGAAGTCAGCCTTCTTCAAATTTTTTTTTTCAGAACATATTATCTACATCGCTGGCTTATGTGTGCATTTATCTTCCCAATGCTGTCTCACTCTTCTTTTGCAAAATGCCACAGCAATGAAATTGAACAGCTGTCTCGAATGGCGAATGTGAGGCAATCAATTTCTCCCTTTGAGTCTGCTGTAAGCGCTCGACTTGAAAATGAGGAGCCACTCAGTAAAAAGAGTGTTTTTCTGAACCATAGGCAAAAGAACACACTTCAGCTGAACACATGCTGGCTTTTAATGATATTTTTTACCATGTTATATAATGGAAGACATACATGTATCTTTAGACATAATCTTTAGAGTGGATGATGCAGTGGCATTAAAGCCTATTGAAATGCTCTTAATCTCCTTGACCATGTTTAACTGAATTTGGTAATCATTATGACTAATGGCACAATTATTTAATATGATGCTTCACATGATGTATCTTTCTCAATTTGAATGAATTTTGTATTATATTTTTAGGGGCTTTTCAACTTTATTATATGAGACAGTGGAGTTTAAACCAAGCGGCAATCTCCCGCTCTCCCTCATAAAGCCAATACGGAAGTAACTGAAACTGCAATTAATCGATTCTCCTTTGGGGGCTGGCTCCGGGAAGTCCAGATGTTCTCTGACTGCAATGCTAAACTGGCCAAATTTACAGCTGATAAAAACATGTTTACAGCCTGGTTCAAAAGATGGTTTTGGTGCATATAGCTAATATTACACTTCATGGCAACTGTGAGGGGGGTGAATATTTTTATAACTCATCCGTTTCGTTTTTATTAAGTCATATTAAGTCTGCATAATTAAGGGTGTGGCCACTTGAGTGACAGCTAGGTCTCTGTGGTCGCTGTCATGTCATTCTGGCTGATTAGCCGCTGAACTCGGCATATACATCAAATTTTTGTTTTGTTTTATGTGGCTCTACACAGTCAAATGCCTTTTGGAATTATTTCCTACAATTATCAGATGATATGGCATGCTGTGTGCACTTAATTGTGCTCAAAAACCATTCAGGTTCCTCCATTTCCCAGGGGAGTAAAATTATATACTTGTATACCATCGCTATATATTTGTTTGCACTATTTGTTTTAAGATAAATTATCATTTATAATTTTCTTTAGACCTGTAATGCACTTTAAAATCTGACAGATTGATTAGCTGTATCATACTTATCATACAGTGTTATGCCTGGATTTTATCAATAGCCTTGCATTTATTAACACAGACTATATTTCGATATTTCTATAATTATTTCGATGTAATTAGCATTTTTCTCCTATAGAAAAACGTCATAACAATGCTTAGCTCAACGTATTGGAACAGTTAAAAAAAACAAAAACTAAACACTTTGTTGACATAGTAGACAACCAGTTGAGTAATGAAGATTGCAAAATGAAAACGTTTTTTGGTGCGTTAATCTTGTCAACAATATTGTTCAGAAGGTCATGAATCACGCTCATTAAACAATTGCTTCGTACACTTTTATTTTACATTCCTCAGTGATACAAAACACCCTTTTCCCCCCACAATCTATCCCATTGTGTCTTTAGTTAGACAGCCACTCGATGATTAAAAATATTTCATTTTCATTTCAATATACCGCAATTAACCACATAAAAATTATTTACCTTCACCTTCAAAAACATTACACAGGAAAATAGCATATCAATTATCATCATTCACTTATTCATGACTACATCAATACAATCAAATTCCGACAATCCAAAACATAAAAAAAAATTATTTTCATCTCATTATTTGTATCAATACATCTTCAAAAATTCATGATTCACAATATTATAGCTAAACGACAAACCGTTAATGAAACACATAAAGGTCCAATTCCTCATTAATTGCTCTTGGTGTAAGTGATTTTAAATTATGAATCCAGAACGATTTTCTTTGTAATAATCTTTTATTCAGATTACCTCCTCTATGTCACTCAAATACTTCGATTCCTATGCATTCTAATTGTTTAACGTCATGTCCAAAATCTATAATATGTCTTGCTACTGCCGAAGTTATATCTTGTTATCGTATACTTGATTTATGTTCACTAATTCACAGGAAAAGCCCATCTAAGCAAAATGCAAGCCGGCATCTGTAGCTCCCCTCATGCTCCGCCTCTTTGCCCTTGTTTGGTATCCCCTGGTTGGTGCCAAAATGACGACGGTTGGCCATGCCAACTTGTAGCTTCATTTGCACTCTTCAAAAACCTATGGGTGACGTCATGGATACTACCTTCATATTTTTAAAAGTCTATGGTTTAGACAGGAATACAAGTGGAGCAGAGAAAGGGGGAGGGTTTGGCAAAAGACCACAAGCAAGGAATCGAATTCAGATCGCAGTATGCAATATGTCAGCGCACTTTACCACTAGAAAATTGGCACTGACATATGAATGCTTCTTATGTACTGGTACAATGCACTAGAGATTCACTTCACTGAAATTAAAACGTTTTAACTGATTAATTGGTTGATTCGTTTCTCCATTCATTCATAAAAATGCACGTCAAACCAAGAGGTGGCAATAAAAACCTTTTACACCATATCCGGAATTAAGTATTTGCGTAAGTAAATTGTAATCAAGACAATGCAAACATGAGAACAAAGGTGGATTACAGTCCCGAGGTGCGAACAATGGGAAATACTAGAGATTTTGCAAGGAATTCGCCTTGTCTTCCGAGTTGGTGTGAACCAAGCCATGATTCTGATTCTACAGAGCTGAAGATCTGGATCAGGTGTGTTGAATTAGGAAGACATAGCTGTTATAAAAACTAACTGGAGTGCGTTTCTGAAAACCATCGTTAGCCAACTAAGGTCACAAGATCCGACGTTAAAAACATAGTTTCTTGATTTGGCGTTTCCCAAATCCATTGATCCAATGAACATTAGCAAACTGCGTCACAAACTCGTATGCTTGTAATTACACCTCTAGAGCTGTAGTTGAAAGCATAGTTCCTGGTTTTCCTCCCAAAAAACTTGTTGAGTTGTGTTGATCAGCTCATTTTAAATAAGCAAGAAGAACAAGAAGAATAGTTTAGGCTACTTAAGTATCCATAGATTATTATGGCTATAAAAATCCCATTGTCATTATTTTTTCACAAGATTCATGCTTAAACAATGACGCAAAACCTTGAATCCAAACAATTCCCTTTAGAACCAAATTAAATGGCATAATTTCTGCAATACAAAGGTTCTCATGAGTTTACTATACTATAATATATTTGATTATCTCTATGCGTAGATTTATTATAAAACACTGAACAGAACAGAGGCAAACAGAAAAGTGATTGAAAATGAAGGTTTTCTTCTTTTCAACGACTTTCAAAACAATCAAACAAACAAAACAAAAACATGCAGATAAGGCCACAGATAAAGTCTCCAACTCAAGTAGAGACAGAAGTTTCTTTCATAATTTATGAAAGCTGTTGAACTGCATTTCTGCTAAACAGACATCAACCAAGGGGCAACCAAAACAATTCAAAACAGAATGTTCAGTGCACTCTGATTGGTGGCTTGCTGCATGTGTTAACCAATAAAATCGTTATCCATTCACATAAATAAAAAGAAACAACTGTTTCTGCAAAATGTACACTGTAAAAAATGTTGGGTTCCACAGAATCCCTCATCCCAACACAAATCGACTGAGTTACCTTAATGGTTTTTACACTTTTAAGTTGATCTGTTAAACATAAACATGTTGAACATGAAACAATTATGGGGCAAGTTGTCCCAAATAAAAAACCTGAAGAATTGTGTTACTTCAGCTTATTTTAAATAAGTAGTTATAAACCACACAAATATTTTTGAGTGGAGTAAAAAAAAAGGGCATATTTGACTTTGAAATGTAGTGAAGTTAAAGAAACAGATGCAGACGCCAGCGCCCTATAGCCCCATCACGTTCGTTTTAAAGACTAAATGCAGCCATATGCTGCTCTGCCTACATATTTTAAGCTATCCAGAATTGTATAAAGGGTTATCATTTCAGAATGACCCAGTGTTGTTAAAAATGGTTAGGTAAATAAAATGCCATATAATGCCCTTTTTAAAAACCAGACCTGAAATGTGCAATTAATTTTCCTGTATTGCATGTGTGACCACTGTTGGACATTGTTAATGGAACATAACAGTTTGTTTTAAAAGCATTAGTGTGAAGCCCACAGGGCCAAAAGTGGCCATTGTGGAGGAATCTCACAAAACTGGAGCATTGGCTGTACTGGATTAACTTCATATTCCTAGTTTGACTGAAAGCCTTTTAGGATTATAGAGAATTGAACTGTATCAGCCAACAGTGAACTTTAGCTTCAAGCTACTATACAGCATCTCAATATGACAACATCAATCATCAAAATGCAAAACATTGTTAATACTTAAGCAGAGTTTCTCCCTGAAACAAAACCAATGTGTATGATCAGATGCCCCATTGTTCTGTTTCATTTTGATAATGTCAAACTCTATGCTTAATCTCCTCAAGACAAGATTATCTGTTATGAAACAACAAACGCACTGGGAAACCAACAGGCATTAAGCATAGAATATGAATAGTATTCATGCAAGGTCACCATATCTATTGATGGATCCACCTTGAAACTGCGAAAGTACATTGGCCTTTAGTTGAACTGGCTCTTTAGAGAAAGAAACCAATCTTTTTCTTTACAAAGACACAAATATCTCACAATATTAAGTGTATTGAGGCTTAAAGAAATAAAATGTAGTTATTTTCTCCCCCTCATGCCATTGTAGGTGACTTTGATTTTCTTCAGTAGAACAATACAGAAGATGTTTCTGTAGTTGTGATTATTAGTCATGTTAAATCAATGAAAGTAGTATTGACAGTTTTTAAAAGCGCTGCTTCATGAAGCTTCGGGAACTTCACAAATCTTTTGTTTCCGATCAGTGGTTTTGAGTGCCTTATTAGACGCTTCGAAATTTTTGTTTAGTTTTCTTTTTCTTACATGGGTCCTAAATCTGCATAGTCCCCTGGGCTCATGTCCATAATGCCCATGGGATAATTTGGCCCTCAGTTTTGGGGGTAATGCATTATAAGTAACGTCCTGGTTACGTACGTAACCCACGTTCCCCGAATAGGGAACGGAGACGTGTGTCTGTTATTAAACAGACTTTTGGGAGTGCTTTAGACGACCAATCACATCTGAAGATAAGAAAACGGGCCAATGAAATGCCAATTGAATTGGCGGAGCTTAGCTCCACAGCTGAAACTGATGAGCCAATTAGGGCTATATCAGTCGGCTGCTGGAGCCAGCTCATCAGAATTTGCCTGCTGAAGAGCCGATCGCTCAGCTCCCAGCTGGAGACTCAGGTGCTGTGGCAGTGGAGACACACGTCTCCGTTCCCTATTCGGGGAACGTGGGTTACGTACGTAACCAGGACGTTCCCCTTCATATGGGAACTTCAACGTGTGTCTGTTATTAAACAGACTTTTGGGAGACTGTATGGAAAGCGCCACAGCAGCTAAGCCTGTCGCGTCCCTGATGTGTAGTTTGCCAAGCCAAAGCGTGAGCGCACTGACATCACCAAGAGCGCAACCTTCCAACGTCCCCTAGGCCCAACATATTACCATTACATGGGAATAAAAGTTTTAAATCAGGGGTCGTAAGTGTGCTTTTACCTAGCTAATATAGACTAGGGATTTTGGAAATACGACAGTACGTTGGGAAAGCGTGCCAGTCCCCGAAGGGGGAGGACGCAGCGGAGACCACCTGCTACCCTAAAAGGGGAGACCTGATGGTAAGGAGACATATGGACTAGCCCTAATGAGGGGGAGTGCTACATATGATAAGCTGGTTAGCGGTTTAGGGAAGACACGGGACCGCCTAATAAGGGGGAACACACCGTGGTAATAATGCATATGACATCACCAAATGGGGATCCACATAGCTGGCACCGATCCTCAATATGCGTGTAGACCTAATGGGCATACCAACCGCACACTGAGCCATGCACTCGACTCCTCCGCTGAGTCGATGCTGGGGGCCTCGGAGGAATTCTCTAGGGTTCGCCTGGGAAGGGAAACTTACTAGTAGAATAGGAAAAAGCGCACGCATCTCCGGTTTAGGGAGCCTGGCGCAGCAAGCGTTTGTGACACCGAGCTTAATTCTCCCCCGATTGATTGGGATTTCCCAATAACCGGGAGAAAACTGCTCCACTCGGAGGTTATAAAACCTCGCAAATGTGTTAGGTGTCGCCCAACCCGCAGCTCTGCAGATATCTGTGAGAGAGGCGCCGCGTGCTAACGCCAATGAGGAAGCGACACCTCTAGTGGAGTGCGCTCTCATGTTAGGAGGGCGCGGCTCGCCCTGGCATTGATAAGCGAGGGCGATGGCATCAACTAACCAGTGGCCAACCTCTGTTTTGACACGGCACTTCCCTTCTGCCGGCCACCATAACAGATAAAGAGCTGTTCACATGATCTTACATTTTGCGTTCGTTCCACGTAAAGGCGCAAAGCGCGAACGGGACAAAGCAGTGAGTGGGCTGAGCCTGCCTCCTCCGCAGGCAGCGCTTGCAGGTTCACCACCTGATCTATAAATGGGGTGGTAGGAACCTTGGGCACATAGCCAGGTCGGGGTCTCAGGACAACGTGAGAGTAACCCGGCCCGAATTCAAGGCACGATTCGCTGACCGAAAATGCCTCCAGATCCCCAACTCTCTTGAATGGCGCCAATGCGATCAGCAGAGCTGTCATAATGACAGAATACAGAATCGAGTGGCTAAAACAGATCTCTCTGCAGCCACCAGGACTAAGGAGAGATCCAAGAGGGCATGAGAGGGGGGCGGGATGGATTTAATCGCCGCGCGCCTCTGAGGAATCGGGTGATTAGATCATGCTTCCCGAGCGTGTTGCCATCCACCGCGTCATGATGAGCGGAGATGCCGCCACGTAAACCTTCAGTGTGGAGGGTGACAGCCTACGCTCCAGCTTATCCTGAAGGAAGGATAACACAATGCTAATCTGGCAAGTTCGGGGGTCTTCTCGGGGAGAAGCGCACCACTCAGAGAATAGACTCGACTTCAGGGCGTAGGCATGCCTCGTAGAGGGTGCTCTAGCCTGAGTGATGGTGTTAAGTACCGCGGGCGGTAAGTCACCAAAGTCCTCCGCGCTCCGTCTATGGACCACACGTGGAGGTTCCAGAGATCTGGGCGTGGGTGCCAGATGGTGCCCCGTCCCTGAGAGAGGAGGTCCTCCCTTAGGGGAATGCGCCAAGGAGGGGCCGCCGCGAGGAGTGTGAGCTCCGAAACCCAGGTCCGGTTGGGCCAGAGGGGCGCAACAAACAAGACCTGCTCCTCGTCCTCCCTGACTTTGCACAAAGTTTGTGCGATTAGGCTCACTGGGGGAAACGCATATTTGCGCGTGCCCGATGGCCAGCTGTGAGCCAGTGCATCCGTGCCGAGGGGGGCCTCGGTCAGGGAATAAAACAGCTGGCAATGTGCGTTCTCGGTGGAAGCAACAGATCGATCTGGGCTTCCCCAAAGCGCGCCCATATCAGCTGGACCGAATCGGGGTGGAGTCTCCACTCTCCTCGGGACACTAGCTGCCGTGAGAGCGCATCGGCTGCACGGTTGAGCTCGCCCGGGATGTGAATGGCACACAGTGATTTCAGCCGCGTGTGACTCCAAAGGAGCAGACGGCGAGCGAGCTGAGGCATGCGGCGAGAGCGCATACCCTCCATATGGTTGATATAAGCCACCGCCGCCATGCTGTCCGTCCTGACCAGCATGTGTTTCTGCTCCAACACCGGAAAAAAGCGGCGGAGAGCCAGATACACTGCCAACAGCTCCAGGCAGTTGATATGCCAATGCAGGCGGGGTCCGGACCACGAACCCGCGGCTGCATGCTCGTTGCACACGGCCCCCCAGCCCGTGCTGGAGGCATGTGTCATTACGACAACATGCCTGGATACTAGCCCTAGGGGCACTCCGGCCCGTAGAAAAGCCAGATCCGTCCAGGGGCTGAGGGTGCGGAGACACAGCAGAGTGATGTTCACCCGGTGCGTACCCGCGCGCCATGCCCGTCTGGGGACTCGATCGCGAAGCCAACGCTGAAGTGGTCTCATATGAAGCAAACCGAGCGGCGAGACCGCGGCTGCGGATGCCATATGCCCCAGGAGCCTCTGAAAACATTTCAGTGGGACCACTATTTTCCTGTGGAGCTCGTTACACAGGAAAGCATTAGCCTGGCGCGCTCCTCGGAGAGGCGCGCAACCATAGCAACCGAATCCAGCTCCAGCCCGAGGTAAGAGATCCTCTGCACAGGGCAAAGTTTGCTCTTCTCTCGGTTGACCTGAAACCCCAACTGGTCGAGGTGCCGAAGCACGTTGACTCTGTGCATAATCAACTGATCGCGAGAGGAGGCTAAAATGAGCCAGTCATCGAGATAGTTGAGTGTGCGGATGCCCGCAAGCCGCAGTGGCGCAGAGCACCCTCCGCGAGCTTGGTGAAAACCCGCGGAGACAGAGAGAGCCCGAAGGGGAGGACTTTGTACTGCCACGCTCGTCCTTCGAACGCAAACCGGAGAAAAGGGCGGTGGCGTGGAAGAATAGAGACATGAAAATACGCGTCCTTCAGGTCTATGGCTGCAGACCAATCCTGTGGACGGACGCTCTGAAGCAAGCGTTTCTGCGTAAGCATTCTGAAAGCATTTAGTGTAAATGACTGTTCAGTCTGCGCAGATCTAGGATTGGTCTTAACCCCCCGCTCTTTTTTTTTTTTGGGCACGATGAAATACGGGCTGTAGAACCCGGACTCCATCTCGGCTGGAGGGACCTGCTCGATTGCGTCCTTCGCCAGGAGGACCGCAATCTCCTCTCGCAAGACAGGGGCGCTCACGGGGATCACCCTCGTGAAAAGGACACCCGTGAACTTGGGAGGGCGAATAGCGAACTGAATCGCATAGCCGAGTCTGACCGTCCGTATGAGCCACCGCGATGCGCTGGGCAGCGCTAACCAGGCTGGCAGAGCGCGCGCTAATGGCACCATCGGAGCGATCACTGACGTGCCAGCGGAGGGGCAGCTCGGGATGGGAGTGCTCATCCCGGGAAGCGGTGCGTCCCGGGGAAGAGCTGAAAATAAGAGAATTTCTCTTACCTTCCTCCCTGGATCCCGCGGTGAGGCCAGAGTGAGAGAAAGGAGTCCGTCCTGCTGCACTCTGAGGGCCTGAGGCGAAGGGTCCCGGTGCTGCGAGCTGAAAGGCGGAGCGTCCCAGACTGGCAGTACTCGGGCTCGCGCATCCGGAGAGAGAGGAAACTGCTCTTTTGGAAATTTGGTTGCCGCCAGCCCAGGGGCCGGCAGCGAGGAGTTTAAAGTCGTTGTGGACTGATTTAATAATCCTCGGCCCCCCACCGAGGAAAGAGCAGGTCCCCTCTTTTCCGAATGGCCCGTCCCAGGAACGCTTCGCGGTCCGTTTACTGGACTTAGCGGCGCCCTGGGGCGGTGGCGTTGCAGTCCCGCGGGAGGCTCGGCATTGCCGCCTGGCCGGAGCGGGCAGCGAAAGCGGAGCAGATGAAGCCGCGGGTGGACGCCCTCGGCGAAGAGCAACCGCAGCGGAAGGGGCAGCGGGAGGAGCAGTTTTTCGAGCCCGCTGATAGATGACCTCACCCCTCGCCTTGGACTGCTTTTCACCGCGGAGAATTCCTGGGTGAACTCCCCGACGGTGTCGCCGAAAAGGCCGGCCTGGGATACGGGAGCGTTAAGAAAGCAAGCTTTGTCAACGTCTCTCATATAGCCAAGCTCAGCCAGGGGTGGCATTCCTGGACCACTAATGTGGCCATCGTCTTCCCCAGGGCACGAGCAGCCGATTTAATAGTCATGAGAGCATAATCGGTTGCCGTGCGGAGCTCATGCAGCAAGCCTGGGGGAGAACCGCCCTCCTGCATCTTGGCCAGCTTCTCGGCTTGGTAGCGTTGATAGGTGGCCATAGCGTGCAGAGCGGAGGTGGCCTGGCCCGCAGCAGTGCAGGCTCTGGCCGTGAGAGACTCAGATAACCTGCACGCTTTGGAAGGGAGTGAGGGCGGACCTCTCCGAGTGGAGCAGCTCTGCGGACAGAGCACGCTCCGCCTGGGGAATCGCCTCATAACCCCTGGCCGCTCCGTCATCGAGGGAGGTGAGAGCGGGAGCGCACGAGGACCGGGCAGAAAAATGTGCCCTCCATGCCTGCGTGAGCTCTCTGTGTACCTCCGGGAAGAAGGGGACGAGGGGTCTAAAAGGCTTCGCCTTCTTCACCCCCACGTAACACCCATCTAAGCGGTCCGGCCGCGGTTCTGGGGGACAAGCCATCTCCAGTCCCACGGCCGAAGCAGCCCGGAATAACACGGCTAACATGTCCGACTCCAGATCCGAAACCTCACTGATAACCCCGGAGGGTGGCAGGGGGTCCGGATCTTCATCAGAGCATGTCAGCCCGCCCTCCGATGCAGCGATGGACATCACGTCCCCGGTGTCATCTAATGAGAGCGCGGCCAACCCAGAGGATGGACCAGCGCTAACACTCGAAGCAGAAACAGAGCGCACTGACGAGGAGCGAGGGGTCCGCGGGCCCGAAGGCGACGGATTAGCCCCCACTGTAACCCTCAGGCCTGCCCGAGTGCTAACCGCTTGGCGGGGAGCAGCAGGGGTGACTTGCCCTAATAAAAGAGCTCGCCGCGACCTCAGTTGCGCAACAGTCAAGCCATCGCAATGCGGGCAAGAACTGTCCGCGAGCACCGCATCAACATGTTGGACCCCCAAGCATGTGACGCAGTACTCGTGCCTGTCATCCGGGGAGAGGAAACCACCGCATCCAGAAACGCACGGTCGAAACGACATCTTTAAAAAGACGCGCTGCACGACCGTGTGCTCTCTTAGGGAATTCTGCTCTTTTAAAAAACTGCTCTTTCAGGTCACCAGCGAAACGCCAAGGGGACGGGAAACCCAGCTCGACCGCCGCTAGAACGTCTTCCCTCGCACTGGTGAGAATAATGCTTTCTTCAATGTTGGAAGTCAGCTCAGCAGAAGGGTTCTTCAGTCTCAGATCGGGTCTGAAGCAACAATTCTGATGAGCTGGCTCCAGCAGCCGACTGATATAGCCCTAATTGGCTCATCAGTTTCAGCTGTGGAGCTAAGCTCCGCCAATTCAATTGGCATTTCATTGGCCCGTTTTCTTATCTTCAGATGTGATTGGTCGTCTAAAGCACTCCCAAAAGTCTGTTTAATAACAGACACACGTTGAAGTTCCCATATGAAGGGGAACACGCATTACGCAATAATATTACTTTTCTAAAGTAATAAGTAAAGCAATGCATTACTTTTAAAATAAGTAATATTATTTTAGTAACTTAAAAAAAAAGTAACGCGAGTTACTTTTTACCTCGCTTAATTTGGATTAAACCTGACAAAGGTAATTTTATTCTGCAATTTGTTTTGCAAAAGCCACACTCAATGAGAGAGCGTGCTGCGAGGGAACAGACAGTCAGCTCGCACTCATCATCAGGTCTGTTTTTTCACAGCAGATAAGTCAGTGTACTGTTCCAGTAACTGAATAACTCAGGATATTGTCATATTCTAAGGCATTATTTGTTTTTCTTTTTCTCCATTTTGTAATATAGTAAGATTTCTTCTCTTTTAGGAAACTATTTACACATTTGTTAAGGCCAGATGAAGCATTTATTCAATGTATAAAGCTCAATTATTTATTTTGATTTAAATTGATTATTATAATTTCATCATTAAACATTTTAAAGGTTTAAAATTGTTTTTGCCATAATATAAATTATCATATTAGTACTCTTGGGCTTTATTGCAGTCTTTATGTCAATGGACAGTGAATTTACTTCACTAATAATACAAAACATACAAAAGTAGAAAACGCATTACTTTAAATGTTTTCATTACTCTGTATATACAGCATGTATAGCTCTGGGCCCAGAAAGTTCTCAAAATATAATTTTATCCTACATTTTTTAAAGGACAATGAAGGTGTAGCTTATATAGGTGGCTGTTAAATGCAGAGCTTCTCTATAAAAAAAAGGTGAAAAACACCTGCAAGCAATGAAAGAGATCAAACCTTAGCCAGGTAAGAAAAAAGTAACGCAAAAGTAACTTAAAAGTAATATAACGCATTACTGTCCATTAAAAGTAACTAAGTAATCCAAGTTAGACTCAAAATGATACTAAGTTAGTTACTTTTTGCGGGAAGTAACTCAATATTGTAATGCGCTACTTTCAAAAGTAACTATCCCCAACACTGCTGGCCCTGACAAGACCCCATTGGAGTGAGAAATATGTGATTCAACAGCACATCCTTGATGTTGCTGCTACATTTAACCCTTGAGCTCTGCTTCACCACCATATGGTTCCTCACCTATACCAGTCACAAGTAACATGAAAAGATCTGCTATCACAAAATAAAAAAACATGCCTGATATACAATAATAATAAAAAAAACAGTGATCATTAATGGAAACTGCAGAAAGATGCATAATAAGTCACTGAACAGAGCCGTTTCTTTGTTCTCCCTACGTGTATTTCATGACTGCTGTTCATGAATCATTCACGCAGACTCATAACTCGTATTGGTTTTTATGCCCGCCTTGGGAAATCTGAATACCCTTTTAAGCAGACAGAGAACTACAAGCCTGGGGGTTTAAATAGAGAAAACAACAACATCCACATGCATTTGTACCTCGCCATTTACCATTTCTTGCATCAGAGATGGAACGACGTATTATACGTGGCAGCTTCACAGAAATAGCATCTGACTGCGCATTGGCGTAAGTTCTCATTATCCACAAAGACACATTTCAAAACTCTCTGATGAAAACTTTTGATCCTGCCGTTCGAAACTCAAAGCGCAAAATCCCTTTTTGTCTTCCGCATTCAACAACAACAGAAATTAACTTCAAAAGAATTATATTTTCATCCTAATGGTGTTTGAGATATTCAGAGCGCATTCTTCTTTCGGTTTCAAATGGTCTCAGATTTGCAGAGTTGGGAGGTTTCCTTTTGAAAGCTTCTCAGTTGATGAGAAGTGAGCAAATAAAATGGCTTCAAATCACTCCTCTGGAACGCGTGATGATAAAAACCTTTGAGAACTTAAACACTGCCTGTATTAAAGGGATATGGAACTGACTATCAATAAGTAACCAGTATATTTTCTGTTGACATACTGCTTATTAAAACAAAGTTTCATTTACATTTAGCAGACACCTTTGTCCAAAGCGACTTACAATTGAGGAGGCATTCAGGGATTCAACAAGAAGAGACAATAAACAGGAAGTGTAGGTTATACAAAGTAACTATTTGTGCTCAGAGAAGCAAGTGCTCGTATAAAGAGAAAAGAGTGTCTCTTCAGGTGGTTTGTCAAGCCCACTCACCTGTGTGAAGCTTACTTCATAAATGCACTTGAATAATAATAATAATAATAATAATAATAATAATAATAATAATAATAATAATAATAATAATAAATAGCTGCAAGCAGCAATTCTCGGGGCCAAGCAGCCCAGTGGCTACATCATAAATAAGCACGGCAACAAGCTACAGAGCAACTGGAAAATTCTTTAACTTTTTGGCAGCATGTTCTAAGCCAAATTTGGTGGAAATTGGGCTAATGATCTATGGAAAGTTCAAAACAACAGATTTTCAAACTAATTCAAGATGGTGGAAAAAAAGTTGTGTAAATCAGGGAATAAATTATATCAACGTTCACATATCAATGACACAAGGAGTCTGCAAGACCAGTCTCATGACAATAGAAAAAAATTGAATAGTCATTTGATTTTTTTTTTTTATATGATTTCTATTGATATAATTTAATTGTTTGTGAATTTTACCCAGAAGGTGGCTCAAACTGACATAGTTTGGTCAATGTCAGGTCTAGATCACACACGTTAAGTTTGGTTTCAATACTTCACACCATTGCAGTGATTCAGCCTGTAATGTCATCTGGCATTATTACAGCAAGTTTGAGCATATGCTAAATGACAACAGTCGATCGACATGAATTCTATAACATTTAGTCTACATGATCTGAAGTTGATCCGAGTCAAAATTGGTGAAGATAGGACCAATGGTCTAGGAGAAGTCAAAAAAAGAATGGTTTGAACAAAATCAAAATGGTGGACAGGAAGTGTGGCAGATTATGGCATAATTGGTATCTGTGTTGTCGGCATGACCCAAGGAGTAATTTGAGACCAATTTCATCAAAGTAAACAAATGCAGGCAAAAACCGTTACACCTATCAACACAAATTCCATAACTTTTTGTCAGCATGATCTGAAGATGATCTGAGTCAAATTTGGTGCAAATCAGCCAAACAATGTAGGAAGAGTTCGAAAAAAAAGTAGATTTTTGACTTAAGGCAGACAGGTTAATTAACACGTAATTAGTATCGATATTCTCAGGATGACGCAAGGCATGTATCAAGACAAGATTCATAACAATAGGCAAAATAAGTCAAAAGTTATTAGCATTTTTAGAAATATTGTTATAACTTTTGAGCAAAAGGTGGTCACAGTCTCGAAGATGTATACCGACTTTCATAACAATTCACAAATGAGTCCGTAAAATTGACCAGTGGCCAAATTGGCTGACCTGGGAAAATCAGACATCATTCCACCTCGGCATGCTCTGCCGGATGTAAAGTGACCAAATTTATGAATTTTGGACAAAGAGCTGAGAAGTTATAAGCAAAAAAAAAAATTTTTTTAAATATCTCTGGATCACTGGGGGGAAGTGCACCGAAACACTGCAGCTAACTTTAGACCATGGTTGTTATAACACACCAGGTTTGGTGTGAATCAAGTCAAGTCATTTTTCGCAAGCTCTACGGTAAATTTGTTCACAAGTTAATTGAAAACGGTTAGTCTAATCAACTTCTAATCAACTAGTCTAAGAGGCCGGTAGAATAATAATAAGAACTGGAACCTTCGGTGCTTGGCCCTTAATTATAATAATATACTTTGTCAGTCAACAATTTTTTGCTTCAACTGGGTTGAAAAAGTGACAGAAGCTATTCTACAGGTTACACCATCTCATATATTGATTAGAATTACACACGTCAGTTTAACGCAGTGCTTCAGTATTGCAAAACCTCCTTTTCAAATTGATATCACTCTGGAGGGGTTCAGCAGAATTTTGGCATTTACTGAATAAAATAAACTTATCAGAGAATAAACTATAATTTATACATCGTTTTTTTTTTTTATATTATCCACATGTGCTGTATTCAATAAGAAAACAAAAACACAAACAAACAAACAAACAAACCAAAAACAACCTATTAAGCTATTTTCTTAATAGTATTTTTGAGCTAAAGTCAGTCCATTGAAGTGAACTTATCGTTTCGTTAACGAAGACGAAAACGAAGGACGTTTCTGCTATAATTTTAGTTAGTTTCAGTTAGTTTTGTATATACACAATGCAGTTTCAGTTAGTTCTAGTTTTTTGAAAACATTTTAGGGTCCCCTTGAACCATTTCTATTGTGTTCCATGCTATCAGAAAATGTGTTGTGAGAAAATGCAGGCGTTTTGTTAAATTTGTTTGCGTTGAGAAAAAAATGCAGCTTGTTTGTTTTAATGTGTTTGTGTTTTGAGGAATCGCAACATGTATGCTGTCAAATAGGGCTGTGACGAGACGCTTACTCCATGAGACGAGACACGAAATAGAGTGGAGGAACTATGACGTCACCTTGTAGTCTAATCGGCTGCTAGCTTAAAACTGGTTCCCTCGATAAAATCCCTGTAGGATTTCCCCATAGGCTTTTCGAAGATTGCAAATAATCAGTGTTGTCAGATGTAGCTGACTGATTCCAGACCAAAAGCTACCCGCCCAGTCATCTGGAAATCACGCTAAGTGGGGGTGCGGTTGTGACAGTCGCCAGAATCACGCTTAGTGGGGGGGGGGGGGTGTTATGTTGAAACCAACCTAATTTTCCAATAGACGCCTATGTCCTTTTTTATTCGCAAAAAAATCTGTTAACACTGTAAATAATAAGCTTTGTGTTCAAACACTGTTCAATACACTTCCATGTTTTTGTCAAGCCGGATAATCCTCACACAAAAATACAACTATGAGCACTTTTGGATCTTAAATGCAAACGCAAGGATTGAAAAGCTAACATTAGGCTATAAACGGACTACAGTGCCTTCAAGGCGCTCGCTTGTGAAGTCAGCACCGCCCTGCTGCAGACAACTTTTCAAGCTTATTTTTAGAAATATGATCCATGAGAAAGAGTTAATCTCTCTGTTTATTGTATTATAATCCACGCTATTTATTATAAGCAAATAAATATGCAAAATCACATAGACCTATATGCCTTTTGGATCGTTTTTACGTGGGAACTACATCTGTTTTGCTTTAAGGTTGTTGTAAAAGTTTTAAATCTGTATGTATAAATGTGCCTACGTATCATAAGACATATTTAAATAAGTTTATCGCTCGCGTGCACACAGGCTGCGTACCTTAACAGACCACAAAAATGAGGCGTGAGGAGCAAGTCTATCAAATGCCTGCAAGTTCCATCATGGACACAGAGCAACATTCAGTATTCTTTTTATGTCTTGAAGTACAGCGAAAAGCAACCTATACAGTCACATATCATGCATATATATCATTGCAGTTATGACTGAGTTAAATGTGTTCAGATGAAAAAAAAAACGAATAAAAATCACTTGATCACGTTAAAATTACAGTTAAAATGTATGTATTTTTGCACATTTATTCACACGTTTGCATTCCTGAAAGCAGGAAAGAGACAGACTGCACTGGTAAGCAGTATCTTCATAATGTTGTTTAATTAAAATAAAGGATTAACAAATTAATCTGTCTTGACAGTCTTTACCTGTGAAGGCATTATGTTCACACAGTATGATTTCCCAATTAGAAAAACACTACAAACTATAAAATACTATTCATGAAAATACTTAAATAACAGACAAATCCAAATGCCCAACACAAGCGAGCTGCACTCCAGACCAGATCAGCTTGATGACGTATAATGTCCCCGACAGTGCCTGTAGTCCCATTTAGCATCCTGATAATAACCGTCTTTTTAAAGAAACGCAACCAATTTAAAAAAATCAAGAGTGTGATGTAACTGATTTGTTTTATGTCGTAGAATAAAACGTGAAAATATTTTGAGTTTGTGTTAGCCACGAACCTTATTTAAGCGATTTAACTGAAATCCCATTGAAAAACCCCATTGACTTTGGGACGAGGAAACCGGAACTGCTAAAATGCTAACTATAGCTCCTCCACTCTATTGGGTTCACGAGAACGAGACGAGATTTTTACAGTATTTTTAGGAAATCTTCAATGATGACTATATACATGAATGGAAAAATATTTTATTCAACTGAAAAAAAATCACAAATTACAAAAATATTTAGGTGCTTTTTTAAATCAACTTGTAATGAATGTTATTTTACTTCTATTTTAATTAATTCTATGCAGCAAAGGACATGCAAACACTGCAAAATATTTGCTAATATATAAATGGAAAAAAGATTTTTATTTAACTGAAGAAAAAAACCCAAAATGTAAAATAATTCAGGTGCTTTTTTAAATCAACTTGTAATGAATGTTATTTTACATTGAATTTAATTAATTGTGCCATAAAGGACACACAAACGCTGCTAAATATTTAGCTATAAACTCTACCGACTGGCTTCTCCCCTGTACAATTTCACATGAGAATCAAACTCCTTTTCACAAATTGAACTTTTAAAAAATGTATGTAATCATGTTATTTTGGGGGTTTACAGTTTCACTTTCATTAAGCACAGCTTCTGTTTCTCTCCGGACTGCATAAATGTGTGTTCGGTGATGATGATAACGGGTGTATGTGTCTCCAGGAGTTCACTGTGTGTGTGTGTAAGCGCACACTCAGAGGAGATGTGTCTGTGGTCTTTTACTGACTGTAATAGTTAGATTATATCATTTACATGTCTGCACTGCACTTCAATAATGTGAATGAAATCGGAATACTCCACATGTCTTAATTCGACTGGTGTTTACAACAATTATAGCTTTAAACACATCTAAAGTGCTATTTCGTCGTATGTTATGAGCCGTGGTTAATGCATGAGGCTGCAGCCTCTGCTTTTGGATATGGCAACCTTTGAACTCCGGTGAAGAAAAAATTGGTTACGTCACACTCACCCACCCCACGAGGCGACTCTGAGGTCAGCCTGTCAGGTGTGTGCAAAGCACTTGACGTGCTGTTCTAAACCAATCCTGCCTCTGATCTTTAGTGCTAAATTCACCCTCACGAGCCATCATAACATCACAACTCGCGAGACAACTTTTCACCTCGATGAGAAATCTTGTTGCAATTTAATCTCATAGCCCGAGCCCTCATTACATCCTTACTGTCAAACCAATGAGGATCTTTTCCTAATTTGCTGGCGTTATTATTTTTTTTTTTGTAACTGCATGTTTTCTTAAATTACAGCATGTTAAGCTCTCTCAGCCACCATAGGCTGGGCTTTCTTTTTGTGCATCAATCATGGTTAGGAATACTGTGGCTGAATCGATCAAACTGACGTCAACAGAGAAGGACCGCCACTCAAAAAGCGTAAGCAAGTGATCAGACTTGTTTTTTCTTCTTCTGTGGATTAACTTCCACAAATTAATTGTTTACATAAGGAATAATAATGTGCACTAGCAAAATAAATTCAATTCATCTTTATTTCTATAGTGATTTTACAATGTAGATTGTGTCAAAGCAGCTTCACATAGAAGATTATAGTGAATTGAAACGGTGTCAGTTCAGTTTTCAGTGTTGAAGTTCAGTTCAGTGTGGTTTAATTTTCACTGCTGAGAGTTCAAACACTGAAGAGTAATCTATCGATGCGCAGCTCCACGGGTCCAGAACTATGCAAGCCAGTGGCGATAGCGGCGAGGAAAAAAACTTTACCAATTGGTGAAAGTGAAGAATGAAAAACCTCAAGAGAAATCAGGCTCAGTTGGGCACGACCATTTCTCCTATGGCCAAACGTCCTGTGCAGAGCTGCAGTCTAGGCGCCGGAGGCTGGAGAGCGCTGGACGTCCACATAGTTAACATAGTAACATTTGATTTCACACAGACTTTAAAATGTATTTACGGGCTGGAGCAAACTTTTGATTTAGCAAGCTGCTTCAAACTTCAAATCAACTTCATTTTGTCCTGATTTTGTTTGAAATGTTATTCGCTGAGCACTCTATAAACAGAAGAAAAACATTTCAGTATGCATTCACCAGGCCACTTTCAAATTCCATTGTGTCACATTTTGTGTGCGGTGAACACATGACAAGGTTGAGTTTTAGAGAGCCGTCTGTACGTATTCAGCGAATGAAGCTGTCCCATCACACCACTAACCTGCAAAGTCTAATAACTACAAAGTTGACCTTCTTGATCCCAATCTCCCACACGACCTTTCCCTTACATTCACAGTCCACCGCCGGAGCAGCTCTCCTGACAATAACCGTGTCTTACAACTCCCCGGTGTTTGACTCTCTGTCTCCCTTATTTTCACCCAATTGTTCATTTCTTTGCTGCTTCTTTCTCTCCTTTTCTTCTCTCCGGCACACAATTGTTCTCTCAGGCTCTCCTGCTCTTCCCTTTAGACTCATTACTGTTGTACGCATCTCTCTCTCAGAGCCCCTGTAGTTCTGGACCTGTAGTCTCTCTGCTCATTATTGCTCTTCCAGCAGTCTTGAACTAAGTTGCGCGTCTTTTCTTCTGTCATACAAGGATGAGCGCAAACTCCCACAGTACCTCCAAAGGACAATACTACATCACAAGACTGAACAGTGTTTGTACCCTCAACCATCTTTAAAACCTGTCGAACGTAAAGATCTGGGATGTGCAGGTTTTGTGTACCAGAATATTAAGTAGTTTTTCGGGGTTTGGTTGCTCAGAGACTAAACGGGAAGATTCAAAGGTGGCTATTATGAAAATGACTTTTCAAAGTTGTTTCAAAGTTGGAAGATGGTGAAAAATCTGTAATCTTCAGACTAAAATTCAAACTAAAAATCAAAATGAATAGTTTTAGTGTGTTGTAAATGTGTAAAGCTTACCAGTAATGTTGACTAAAAACGTCTTTGTATAGCATTGTTTTTTTTTTCAACAGTGAGGTCAGATGGTTAGTTATCTACTACTACTGTAAGTTCATTGTTAGTTGATTTTTAAACTACTTGTCTACGTTTTCACCTAATGTAACACATACACTAACCAGCCACTTTATTAGGTACACCTTACTAGTACCGGGTTGGACCCCTTTTGCCTTCAGAACTGCCTTAATCCTTCGTGGCAATTCAACAAAATCCTGTAAATATTAATCAGAGATTTTGGTCCATATTGACATGATAGCATCAGGCAGTTGCTGAAGATTTGTCAGCACCAGTACTCATGTAGGCTGTGGCGTTGACACAATGCTCAATTAGTACTTATGGGCCCAAAAGTGTTCCAAGTAAATAACCTCCACACCATTACATCACCAGCTTGAACCGTTGATACAAGGCAGGATGGATCCATGGTTTCATGTTGTTGATGCCAAATACTGACCAATTTTGGTGAGCCTGTGTGAATTGTAGCCTCAGTTTCCTGTTCTTAGCTGATAGGATTGGCACTCAGTGTGGTCTTTGGCTGCTGTAGCCCATCAGCCTCAAGGTTAGATATGTTGTGCATTCAGAGATGCTCTTCTGCATACCTCGGTTGTAACGAGTGGTTATTTGAGTTACTGTTGCCTTTCTATCAGCTGGAACCAGTCTGGCCGTTCTCCTCTGACCTCTGGCATCAACAAGGCATTTGCGTCTACAGAACTGCCGCACACTGGATATTTGCACTTTTTTGGACCATTCTCTGTAAACCCTAGAGATGGTTGTGCATGAAAATCCCAGTAGATTAGCAGTTTCTGAAATACTCAGACCAGCCCGTCTGGCACCAACAACCATGCCACATTCAAAGGCACTTAAATCACATTTCTTCCCCATTCTGATGCTCAGTTTGAACTGCAGCAGATCGTCTTGACCATGTCTACATGCCTAAGTGCACTGAGTTGCTGCCATGTGATTGGCTGATTAGAAATTTGGACAGGTGTACCCAATAAAGTGGCCGGTGAGTGTATATTCATGTTTCAAAGTGTTACCAAATACATTTTTATGCTTAGCACTAAAACACTATTCGGTTTGTTAGTTTGGCCAACTCAAACCACTAATTGTTTATCTAGAATGTTTGCAGAAAACATAATAATGGAAGCTAATAATAAAATAATATTTAAAATCATTATCATCATTATTACAAGGAAATTGTATTAAGTAAGTATTTATCGTGTATAGCCATACACCCAAAGTGCTTCACAATCATGAGTGGATTTTTCTACTCCACCACCAGTGTGTAGCATCCACTTGGATGATGCAACGGCAGCCACAGGACAACGGCGTCAGTGCGCTCACCACACACCAGCTATAGGGGGAGTAGAGAGACAGGGATAGAGCCTATTTGATGGATGGGAATGATTGGGAGGCCATGATGGGTAAGGGTCAATGGAGGGAATTTGGCACCAGGGTTACACCCGTACTCTTTACAAGAATTGGCCTTGGATTTTTAATGACCATGGAGAGTCAGGACATCGGTTTAATGTCTCATCTGAAAGACAGCGCTTACTGATCATAGTGTCCGCTTCACTTTATTGGGGCATTAGGACTCACACAGACCGCATATTGAGCGCCCCCTGCTGGCCTTACTAACACCACTTCCAATATAAGTTAATTGTACATAAGTAAAATGTACATTTTCAAATCTCTTAGTACAAAAACTTTAAACTGATCCTGCTTATGACACCAATAGTCATTCTTGCTATGTCATGATTTCATTGTAGCACATTTCCAGTTTACATAAATCATCGTTTCAGAACACAAGGTCATTGGAATATATATTGAAAACATTTGCTTTAATCACCAAAAAAAACCAGTACAATCTTTTTTCAACTTTGTTAACAATTTGTTAATTCGGTAGCAAATAATACAAGGTACAGGTACCATTTTTTGCAATATTTTATACACTTTGTAATTAACTTTAGTAAATATTTAGATGTTCAAATATATTAACTATAATTTTTGATATGTTTTAATATATAGCTATATGGTTCGAGCTTTGGCTGGGTCAGTTGGCATTACTGTGTAGAGTTAGCATGTTCTCCCTGTGTTCGCTTGGATTTCCTCCGGGTGCTCCGGTTTCCCCCACAGTCCAAAGACATGTGCTATAGGTGAATTGGGAAAGCTAAATTAGTCATAGTGAATGAGTGTGTATGGATGTTTCCCAGTCATGGATTGAAGGTGGAAGGGTAAAACATATGCTGGATAAGCATAAGCATTAACATATTTGTAATTCCAATGTTTTTTCATTGCTATATTTCGATATACAGTGCTCAGCATAATTGAGAACACCCCATTTTGAAAGTGCATTATTTTTATCCATTTCTCAGTGAATATAGGCAATGTATTTTGGTGCATTTAAACAAAACAGAATTATTAAACAGATATATTTATTAGAATAATATTTTAGTCACCAAACATTTTGAAATTGAAAGATAATACAGTTAAATTCAAGCAAAATATTGCAAAAACAATTACAACCTACAAAGTTTTTCAATTTTTTTGCTTCTCTTGATTTTTCCTCTTTTTTTAATTTGTTTTTAATATTTTTCCATAACATATATATTTGGGTGTACTAGTTTTTGGACCGTTATCGTAAGTTATTTTGTTAGATTAGCTCCAGATTTGGCTTTAGCACTGACTAATCTAATGTATATACACAAATTAAATATTGTAAAGCTTCTTATTAAAAATATGAATTTAAAAGATAGATTTGTAAGGGGTGCACTTATATATACTGAGCAGTGTGTGTTGCATGTATGACATATTTACATGTGAAATCCAAATATTATCTTGTATGTCCTACAGTACATGCAATTTGCATATATTTCCATTTATCAGATTTCTATATGGGAAAACATTGAGTCATGTACAAACACAGGCAAAAAAAATATTTACTGTACTGTAATATCATTTTAATTTTACTTTGCAAGTTACTTATAAATGTCTAATTGTGATCAGCGGGCAAAAATAATTAGTAAATGGTATTTCTGAAAGCTCCTGCGGCAACTTGTAACTTGCAAATAATCAGACAACAATCAAGCAAGTTGAAAATCTATGAACTTAATAAATGATTGATTGATTAAACATTAAAATCCGATAAATTAAATGATAGACTTGAATGATAAGAAATGCAAATCAAAAGTTTGGTAGTAATAGCTTTATTATAGTCAGTTACTGTGTGTAATGTGATGGGGATGCTGACAAAGAAAGTGTGGATCCAAATGTAGGATTTGTTAGTAGAATGGTCAGGCAAGCAATGGTCAACACAGGAACAAACAGATGTATACAGGAAATCCAAAGTTGTGATCAATAAAGAGGCAGATGGTTAAAAGGCAGGCAGCAGACAGGAACAAACAGTAAACAAAACAAATAAAATAAAGAGAGGGTCAAAACCAGCAAGCCAAGGAAAACGCATCTTAATGTCACAGAAACAGATAACAAGACTCAGCACTGAGAGTGTCAAAGTGAGCCGTTTATATGTGTGGTGTAATCAGTATGAGCAGCTCCAGCTGAGCGTTTATGTGTAATCACAGGAGAACAGGAACAGGTGTGTGTGTGTGTGTGGTGCATGACAGTATTTGTAGTCCATGTAATGGTGGATTTGTTGCCTGTTAGCAATCTGGGTGTTTACCAGTGATCTACCAGGATTAGATCGCTGGGGAGTATGATACTATGAAAGAAACATTTATATAGATGAAACACTTGAAAATGTTCAAATGTTGAAACAAAAAAAAAAAACTATTATTATTGTGAAAAAAATATATATATAAATGTATACTTTCTAACTGACATCAACATTTTTCATCTGTATGTTGTTTATATGAAATACACTGAAAGTAAAACTAAAGGCTTTATTGTCCGCCTCAGGTCATTAGCTGCATGTTTTGACCACTTTATGTACTTTAATAACCAGTATGAGGAAAAACTCCCAGCAATATTGCTCATCCTTTTAGAGTTTCTAGTCCACTGCACATTGAATACATTATTAATAGACGATTTTGGCAAAAAGTCTTTAGGCAAAGTTTATAGAACATTTCTAGGTACATTTCGAGGTATAAAGCAAAATTATATCTTCTATAACTCTTAGGATTTGCAACTTTTTATACATGTATATCTCGCCTAGAGCACCAATTGAGCCAGAAATATCTCAGATTCCCCATCATAAAAAAGGAGCATGAAGTCCCATGATTCTTCTAGGATCCATTATTGTTTCTTCACTAACAGCATGTAGCCAATCATCTGCAAAGCTTCCATTATAGAAAAAAAGCACATGCTAAAGTTAACCGGAAAAAGCACAAGGTTTAGATGTTCCTTCACCTAACTTTTACCTCATCCGTGGGTTGAAGTCAGTTTCTGATGTAAACCTAAAGGTGCTGTATGTACTTAGATTTTTTATTCTGCTAAAGCATAACAATACCATAATATGTTAGTCGAGATTTAGGAAACAAGTCGGTCACACTTTGTTTCGATGGTCTGTTGGTTACATCGCATCTACATGCCAACTAATTCTCATTAGATTATAAGTAGACTGTTAGGCTGGGGTTAGGGTAAGTGTAAGTTGACATGTACTTGCAAAGTTTCTTATAGTCAGTTAAATGTCTCTTGAAGGAGCAGTATAAACAGATACTAATTAGATTAGATGCTAATACTCAAATGGACCATTAAAATAAACCAACGAGTCTACTTTGAACTGTACATTTTTGCATCATGTCTGTTTTTGTTTTGGTCTATTTCGTCTCGGTATTATTATCGAGTGGTACAGTACGGTACGGTTTGGTACACTTTTATGGCTGTTTCCACTGTCCACATTTTTAGGGTCCCCTTTCGAAAGGGTACCTAGCACAACACAAGGGTACCAAAAGGCAGAGCAAGACGCGCAGCTGAATGCGATTGGTTTAAAGAGAAACGTCACTAGGACTTACACAAGCCAGGAGAATGAAAACACAGCCGAGACATTACACCTTAATACTATATTCATATAATAACATGCCATGGTTGAACCAAGCTCAAACAAACCTTGTCGTCGTCTCGATTAACAGCCACAAAGAAGAAAATCTGCTGAGTCCTGTTTTTGTTTTATGAGGCCGTCTAAAAGTGCGAGCGGTTTCACCTCTCCAGAGAGCTCGCGTGCAGTTGCCCCGAGTCTATATTTGAAACAACAAACTTAAGCTGATGATAATAACGTGCTCGTGATTATTGTAGGGCATCTGACATCCGATCCTTTCAGAAACGGATGAACATGAACAACCTAAAATATGAATAAATTGCCATGTTTAACTATTATCATCGCCTTTTGGACTAATATGAACTCGGAATGATGGAATTACTTACTAACAAAAGGTTACATGTGCTGGTGAAGATTAAAGATACAGATGAGAGGTTTGCACTGACTGTGGGCTATATGTTGCGTGTTTTTGAACCCAAAAAAGGACTAAATGTATGCTGTGTGTAGCAGAGATGTATAAAGTACTAGAGACCCAGACTTAAGTAAAAGTACAAGTACTCTATCAAAAAGTGACTTGAGTAGAAGTAAAAGTGCTCTTTAAGCACCATACTTAAGTGGAAGTACTAAAGTATTCAACATTTTTTGTACTTAAGTATTGCAAGTAGTTTATTTCAAAATTTACTACTCAAGTACTGAAAGTAAAAGTACAAGTATTGTGTAATGTAGTTATTAAAGAATGCAGTCAAAAGACATCATATTGTTTTGTTTATTTTAAATCTCTTTTTTGGGGGCACGTCATTAAGCAGAACGAAAAGAAACATGACTTACAATACTGTTTTTCTCTCACGCTTGAACCACAGATCTGACAGATTATAACAGCTTTAACACACACCTTTCAAAGTTGTGTGTCACAAAAACAGTCCATAATCCACTCAAAACGCTATTGAAACCCATTTTCAGAGCACAATTTACTGGTTGTAAACGCTGTAAACGAACGTTCTAATTCACTTGATTTTGATTTTATTGTAAAAAAAAGAAAACGTGTATATTACTGTGTTAAATGAAAATCTGAAATATTTTATGGCTTATGGCTTTGATTTAGTATTCAAAAATTTTTCATTTTAATTATGTTTTAATTAAATTGGTCTTAAACTTTATAACTTTAAATATTTTTATAGTATATTTATTCATTCTGTTACTTTTACCATAAACCAACATCTCAACCATTTGGTAGAGGCTGATATTTTAGAAATTATGGGATGTGTTGGGGGAAAATGTATTGATTGTGTTAACTAGCAACATTAGGAGTTAAGAAATGCAATAAATAAATAAATAAAATTGGTTTTTATCTTGGTGTGACAGTTAAATGGTTACTTGTAATAAAATTGTGTCCTTTAATACAGCAGTAATATATATGAACTGTACCCTTAATTTGACCCGCTCAAAGAAAACACTCTTTCTGAATGTATCAAACAAAACTCATGCATAGAAGACAGCATGAGCATTAATAGCAAATAAACTAATGTAAATATTCTCCCGCCTGCTTTTTAAACGCTGACAGGCAAGGTCTTACACCCCTTTGATTGGTTATTGTCTTCACCTTCTCAACAGAAAGGGCTGCTATCGGCTTTAGAAATGAAAGCGTTGTTCACTGATGGCGGGAAGAACAGCCGCGGTTACAGTCTATGTATGTATAATACGCGGTTATCACAGGTAATCTATAATAGACACAGTGGAGAAAACTTGCACCTCATACACGCCCAGGTCTGGATCCACAAGTATCGCTTTAACGGCCAAGAGGAGATGAACAGTTGACAACATTTCTCTGTAGTAGTGAAATAGCGGCTCGTGTGCTGTGCCGCCTTCACTCGCCCTCGCGCCTCCGTCCTTCGCCATAGTATTGCAACACCGCACATAGGAGATAAATGACGTCAGTACGTAATAACCCGTTATGATCTATTACTGAACCAATATCGACCATTTTGACACCTCTAGTAACGAGTAACGATGCAGCTCATAAAAAATCTATCGGAGTAAAAGTATTAAACTCATCGAAAATAGGTACTTAAGTAAAAGTGGAAGTAGGAGAAAAAAACAATACTCCAGTAAAGTACAGATACTGCCTTTTAGTACTTAAGTACAGTAGTGAAGTAGTTCTACTTCGTTACTATACATCTCTGGTGTGTAGTGGTCTGTAATTGGTAACATATTGCAGACAGTAAGGGTCTGCATGTGTTCATATGTTTTATTTATTTTATATAATTTCGCATCATTGATGTGCAGTTATCATCAAGTCATGTTTATAGAAAGGTTAGTGATGAACATTTATATACAAGTATTTTCACGTATAAAGCATCTGGTTTGTGAGAAGTGCTTCTCATATGATATGTGAACATCCCGTACAGCTTTACTTAGACATTTTTCTTCAGCAAGAATGACGTAGACTGAAACTTTCTGTCATACACCACGCCCACCATTGGTACCCTTTTGGGAGTGGAAACGCAAGTCTGATGAAGGTTACCGTACCGACCCGGACCATACCTTAGTGGAAAAGGACCATTAGTGATCCTGCATGAACATCTTTTTTGAATTTGAACTCCAGTACCCAGGCTCCACATTTTTGTATTGACTTATGAACTAATGTCACTTTTAATAAATGTATCTGAAGCTATAAAATCTGGTCATCTTTAGACCTTTTATTGTGTTGGTGTCAGTTTTACCTAACCTAGGCTCATTCTTATTATGTACCTCTATATACATATTTCGGGAGGTTGCCAAATACATCCCAGGAGCTATGTTTTTTGCCGTTTTTGTTTTGTGAATCCACCAGAGGCCATTGTGAATGCTTTTTCAGATCTCAAATTTCTCTTGCGAGTACCATTTACGCCTGCTGTTCTCACGGAAATCCACCAGAGGCCGCTGTCGACTCACTGACTGACTGATCGACCGATCGACTGACCCACCCTCCTCCTTCCCTAAACCCAACCAATAGTGTTTTAAATAGCACCGATTGGCCCGATCACCTCTTTACTAAACCCAACCGACAGTGTTTTCAAAAGATATCCAGAAAAAGGAAAACCCTTGCAGCAGCCTGATTTTTACCATGTTTTCAGCTTTTACCACATGGTCACCCTGTTATTTACTTGTTTATTTTATTTTTTGGCTTTTGTCTCACCGAAACCCATCGTAACGGTCAACTCCTCTCTGCATCTCAAATCCTCTGATGTACGCAGCGAGCCACTGGACAAACAGAAATGCCGTCCAGTTGGAGGTAAGCGGTCAGCTGGTAAGTGCGAAAAGGAACGGCGTCATAGCGCCCCATTGCATTGTGTAAAGACGAAAAGCAGCCATACATAGCTCTGGCGACATAATTTGCAAGCTCCAGAAATGTATATAGAGCAGCGTTTTTAGAATGAGCCTAATGTTGGTTTTACCTGAATTTAATTTATAAAAAAGCAAACACTGTCTACAGTAATTTAGTATGATATTTGAACTTATTTTTTATTTAGTCACAAATGTGTATTACAAGAGTTGACACTTAGCTCATGATGGACTATAAAGCAAGTTTGGCATGCTGTCCCAGGAGAGCTCATAAGATCCCGGAGCTCATAAAATTCTCGAGCCTGGGGCTCCCTCCCATTTGCAGGGTGAGAGAGGAGTTTAAGCTCAGATAGGTCTCGAGAACTCCCGACTTAATTAGAGCTGGTGACAGATTATAAATTGCTATATAGAGATATACTGCTTGTTAAGAGCTCAACTATGGTGCTAATTTAGATTGATCAATTCACTTATGACACATGTTTTTGGACTGCGGGAGGAAACCGGAGAACCCGGGGGAAACCCACACGAGCACAGGAATAACATGTAGACTCTGCACAGAAACGACAACTGGCTTGTTCAGGATGTGAACCAGTGACATTCTTGCTCTGAGGCAACAGTGCTAACCACTGGGCCACCATGCCACCCTATAAAGCAGGGGTGGGCAAACTCGGTCCTGGAGGGCCGGTATCCTGCACAGTTTTGCTCCAACACCAATCAAACACACCTGAACATGCTAATCAGTGTCTTCAGATCACTAGAAATCTATAAGCAGGTGTGTTTGATTAGAGTTAGAGCTAAACTGTGCAGGACACCGGCCCTCCAGGACTGAGTTTGCCCAGTCCTGCTATAAAGGGAAAGGTGGAGGAGTAGGGGTGGAAGGGGGGATTCTTCTAGGTGAATCTGATTGGTGAATCATGCGTTAATGCGGGACCAGCCGTGATCAATCATAGGCACATGATGCTCTTGAAATAAGTTCACAAATAAACTTCACTTGAAGTGTTTTAAACATAGACGTTTTGGGAAGGCAGTGCCTATTTTGGTTAAATCAGTGTTCACAGATTCACTAAAATTTATAGTTTTTTGAGGTTTACAGTCAAAAATCTGTAAAAATATGCTTTTTGGTTGTTTTACTAGACTGTTGGAGCGCTGAAAAAAGAGTGAGAAACTCATAGATTTATCTTCAAATGGGTTAGACAACCAGATATAACAGAAAGCTTTTTAAACTACATGCAAGTACAGATAAAAATATAGTAAAAATATTGTTTCTGTCTATCTACTTCCTGGATCGGTATACAGTGTCTCAATGTTTAAGAGAATTTAGACTGAAAAACTCTGCAGTGAGCAAATAATCAATAGGCCAAATTAAGCTTTCTGGGGAGCCTGTTGTGCGGACTGAAAACTGATCCAAAGTTAACTTTAGTCATGGAAGCAAGTTAAAAAATTTTTGGGGTCCAAAGGGAAACCGATTTCCCCCACAGTTCAAAGACACACGCTAAATGTGAATTAAGTAAACAAAATTGGCCATAGTGTGTGAATGTGAATTGGTGTTTCCCAGTACTGGGTTGCGGCTGGAAGGGCTGTGTAAAATATATGCTAGATTAGTTAGCGGTTCATTCCATAGTGGCAACCCCTGATAAATTAATGACTAAGCCAAAGGAAAATTAATGAATAAATGAATATTTCTAATAAAAACAAGTGTTTATGAATTAATTTTGATTTACTGTACATGTCAACTAATTTCAGGTTACTACTATAACTACTGTAAGTATCAATACATTGTTAGGCATCGGGCTGAGAGAATACACTGACAATATCAGTGGACAATCTTTGGTTGCACATTCAAAAGAAAATGCTTGCATATTTTAATAGACTAGTTAACCCAAAAATGGAAATTACCCCATAATTTACTCACCCTCAAGCCGTCTTTAGTGTGTATAACTTTCGTCTGTCAGACGAACACAGTCAGAGTAGTTATAAATGATATCCTGGTTCTTCCATGTTGTATAAAGGTGGCTTTTATTTTGAAGTTTCCAAAAGCACATACATCTGTCATAAACCTAACCTATATGTCACCAGGGGGTCTTGTTTACTACAGAAGATGATGACCAACAATAACGCTAGTTGACTTTGCATGATTGTGCATGATATTATTATACAGTATATTACTCTTACAATTTCCAGGAGACATGTCTATTCCCAAGCATACATTACGAATTAATCTTACCATGCATTCACACTGCTACCAATGAGAGAGTCCGTATTCACTGTGGCCACTGTCAAAGTTCCTTTAGGGCAAGTCATTAAACATCAAGTTGTAATTAATGGGTCCAACACACACCAGATTCCCCAACCACCTGCTAGGAGTGTGATTTTGCATTTATACAACAGTTTGACGGCATAATCCTGCATTTAAAAAAGAAAATCAAACATGGAGACTCTCAAAAATCCTTTTGTATGAGGAACTACTTTCTTCCGCCACTCATTCACATCTGCAGATGACATCAGAACAGCAGAAGCTGTTGGCCCGTTCTTTTTCTGTTATCTGCATGATTATTTCTTCAATAAATGCACATGGATCTTACCTTTTTGTATCCGTCTTTTCAATGTACCATGACAGAACGACTCAGTCAACATGGATTCAGCAGATGAAGAAATAACCCTACAGATATAGTAAAAGAACGGGACATCCAAAATTCAAAGTATCAAAAGAAGAATAATAAAGAAACTAAGGCAAGGTACAGGAACACAGCACATGGAAAAACATACCATACAAAAACAAACGACTCAGTAGCAACAAACGGGTACAGGATGTACAGTATAAATAGTCCAAACTATAAATAGTGACAGGATTCAGCTGCGTTTGTGATCAGTGGAAGTGAAATCTTGTGTATGTGTAGTGGAATAAAGGGATTTGTAGTTCATGACTGAATTGTAGTTCACCAGCGATCTCTGCAGACCTTGATCGCTGGTGAACATGACAATGGGTTTGTTTTACTACAGAGACAGAAAACTACTCTAACTGTGTTTGTCTGACAGAAGAAAGTGGTTGACTTAAGGAATATATGGAGTAAATTTTATTCACACCTGCCTTATTTAGTTTGGTGGAATCGCACTAGAGTGCGTTTTCCCTCTTGGTGCAGTTCATTTGGGCAGGTGTGAATGTAGTAATCGTACTCGAGTGCGCACCAAAAGCAGATCAAAAAAGCGTACCGAGACCTCCTTTAAGAGGTGGTCTAGGTACGCTTTCAAACAAACCCTAGAGCGGTTCATTTGTGGTAAGAACATGATCCGACCTCGAACTGACCCACCCGCAAAAAGTACTGTGCCTTTTTGGACTAATCCACCTGCCGTAGTCCGATGCGCTGTGCATTATGCAATGTGGAGAAAAAGTATTTGTTGACAGCACTTTACCAACAATTTTAAAGAGAGAGAGAGAGAGAGAGAGAGAGAGAGAGAGAGAGAGAGAGAGGGAGGGAAAAACATTACCTCATGGATTGTTGGTAATATTTTCGGAAGATGACCATGTCCCAGTTTAGCAAAATTAATTCACGTCTCCTCCTGAAGTGACATGCGAAGTGACCTTTACCGTTTGTAAAGCATTACAAAATTGTTTTCCAGCTGCAGCCAAGCTTCATTCCCGAAATGTATAGTTTGTTAATAGGTGATGTTTACAAACTATATAGTATACTATGACCTGGGATACAATCAGCAAGCGCGGTCGTCCATCCATAGTCAAAAGTGACATTTTGTGCCTGCCAATTTGTTTACTTGCGGAAGTTCCATTGGCATTTTCCCGCATGTTAATTCTGACCAATCAAAAAGCAGTTTAGTTCTAGTTCTAGAAATGTATTATATTGTGAGGCCAATGAGTGATGTGGATTATGTCACATGAGTGCATTTTTGTTCTCTTCAACTGGTTCGGACCAAAGCAATCAGTGTGTTGTGAACAGTGGTGTAAAGTAACTAATTACAAATATTCAAATGACTGTAATTGAGTAGTTTTTCTCAGGAATTGTAATTTACAGAGTAGTTTTAAAAATGTATACTTTTACTTACCCCTGAGAGTTTCCAAGAGTTCCCACTTAGATATGCTTAGCATTTATAGCAGGTTTGGCATGCTGTCCCGGGAGAGAACCCTGAGCTCGGAGATATCTGAGCCCAGGGCTCCCGCCCGGTCAATAAGCATATCAGGAGATCCGAGATCAGGTAGGTCTCGAGAGCTCCCATTTTAGAAAAGGGAAGAAAAGGAGGAGATGGGGTGGAAGGGGGGATTCTTCCAAAACGAAGATCAGTATGGAGAAAATGATCCATTTATAGTAAACTAGGATCACTCTGATTGGATTATTACTGATTACAGTTGAGCGGCCAGTCGTGCTCAATCATATCACGTGCTCCTCTCAAAATTATTTTATGAAACTTCACTTTTACTCCACTACTTTCCTTCAACCTGCAGTCACTACTTTAATTTTCTTGACTATGGGGATTAGAAAAATGAGTCCTGCGAGTCCAATCAAATCTCACATAGAAGGTAAATCGCATCATAATGAACTACCTCAAGACATGAGCGATTTATAATTGCAGCAAACTGTTTGGAAGTGTTCAAAGTGTCCAAAAGAAGATGTCCAAAATCTTTACACACATTGACCCAGAGACTGTTTAGATGAATGTCACTGATGACAAGGTAACAAATGTTTACTGTATGATGATCCAAATGGCCTCAAACACCCAGCAGGCACAAGACGTCAACATGACGTCAGATGGATGTTGTACCCCAACGTCATAGGGATGTTGCATTTTGACAACGTCAGGTCAACATCAATGTCCAACGGCCAACCTAAAATCAATCAAATATCAACGTCTAATGATGTAACAGCTTGACGTTGTGTTGATGTTACCACTATTGATATTTATCAGACGTTGGATTTTGGTTGCCATACCTGACAAATAAATGTCAGTATTTGACGTCAATATGATGTTGGTTTTAGATGTTGGGTCGACGTTGGATTTTGGTTACTTTCTAACAACCTAAAATCGACCAAAAATCAACGTCCTTTGACGTCATTATTAGACATCAAAATAACATTGTCCTTAGATGCTGGCTAGACATTGAATTTTGTCACAACCTAAATCTAACCTAATATTAACGTCTTATGACATTGTGTGGCTGCTGGGCAATAACTAAATGCACTGCAGAATGTTACATTTACACACATCCACAAATTACATGTAAACACATCAGTTATTAACAGCGTAATACTCACGACTCTTAAATACTTTTGAAAGGGCTACTTTTTACTCATACTTTGAGTAATATTTACAACAGACACTTTTACTCTACTTGCACTACGTTTTTAGGCAAGTAATCTTTAGAAAATGGCAGAAAAATGTTACAGTGTATCATTTGTTGCCCTTGGTCTGGACCAAATGAACCGAACCACAGATGTGGAAGCACGCTAAGTAGAACCTAAGAAGACAGCTTGCTAATACTCAAGTGACTTATAGTTGACAACCGCAGTCACAGCAGAATATCTTATAAGGAACTATCAAAATAAAGTCATAAACTTTTTTTTTATTATTTTTAAATCATTATCTTGACAAACACATCTGGTCAGATTGACCAGAAAGACAATAAAACACACCATAAAATCGATTTTTTTCACATATTTGACAACCTGCAACCTGTATTTTTGTTTCTTTGTTTTAAAAACGACATGTTTTCACTGTTGATTTTTGCCGCATTTGATGGAATCCAATAGGGAGTGCAAGCATTTTTAACACAACAGGGGAGAGCTTCAACATCAAATTTAACATCGCTTTCAGCAATCAATGCTCTAGCAGATACTTTCTTTTCAAAAGTGTTTATAAAATAACCAAAGCTACAATTTCAGTCTTCAAACTGCCGCTTCTACATCTGCAGTGTCCTCAAGTTGAGCCCTCCAGAGACTGCCAACATTTCCTGACTGGGGCAAGAGCAAAGGTGAGGAGGCTTTATATGAGCTGCGGGAAAGAGATAGCGCAACTGACAGCCCAGGCTAAAGGCTCGTGTCCCCGGACAGACGCAGCAGCTGTGATAGCATTGTGTTCTCCGAGATCTGTGTGCAGACGCCGGCCAACAAACCGCCTCTGTGTCTTTTTCTCGTATTCGCGTTTGACAGTTTTCCTCTTTTTATGACATCTTTCCAGGTGGCGCAGGACGTGACCGAATGTCCATGTGGGCCTTTCTCGTTCTCCTGATGGATGCTACTGTATTCTTGATCCAAACGACAGTGACAGACCATGTTTTGGCTGCCAAAAAGCAACTACAATTGTCTCTTTTAGTGGCTCTTGATGAAAATGACTTGGAGTAGGACTTGCCCCATAGGAATTAAGAGTGCTTTGGAAATTATTATTAAATAGTGGCTTTGGCTTTCGTAAGTTGGCTTCTCTATGAGGGTATATTAAGAAATCTGTCAATGTATCGATGCATCTGTGCTTTAAATTATGACTTGTTGTTTTGTTAATGAATGATAAATTAAACCAACAATCTGTTCTGAAAAACCTCTAATATGAAGAACAGAAAGCAGCTATAACTAAAATATTTTTAACAACATAACAAAATGACCCAATTTTAAAAACAGCATTTTTTTATGTGTTTTGGCCACTTATTTGAAAAGGTAAGAAAACAAAAGTTTTAAAGAGCTCATTTTTGAAAACATTAGGCGAAGTTAATTGCTTACTGTATGTATTACATATTCAGTCTTTATAAGCAAGAATGAGTGCTTGACCAAACCAAAATGACACATGATGATTCGTTCACCCAAATTGATTCTTTCAGACAGTTTGCTCAAATAACCACAGCACCAGTTTGTATGTAATTGCCTAACATAAAACACAATTATTATTAATTAATGTCTTAAGGCACATATATTTTACTCACCTAAAGCATTTAAAGTGCAACTAGTCTTCATGAACTCAACTTTTAATAAAAACTTTATCAGCTCATCAATTTATCTAGGTAAATGGGTTTCCAGTTCAAAAAAGAATGATTGCGAACCATTACAGCATTGCAGGTAATAATGTTGTAAATAATGTTCAGTCATGTTCATCAAGATCCAATGATATTAATTTAGGTTTCCCTCAAATTCTTATTTTCCCACTCTCATGGAGGTTACCATTGTCTTACAATTTATTGTACCAAAATTTAATTATTTAAATGGATTAATTAATGGATGGATGGAATGAAATGTATAATGAATAATGAAAAGTATAAAAGGTGTAGTATGTTTGACACATACTGGTTTGTCACATACAATGTTTGACACCCAGTGGTTAAACTAGGTATTGCATTCCTGGAACAAAACAAACACAGTTTGCACTGCAAAGTGCAGTTTTCCAGACTGAGGACCAACAAGATCGAGCCTGACAATCGAGCCTAAAGGCTGATTTAAAGCTGATTTAAATCGTGTTCTAACCAAAAGCAACGGCATGCGGTAGAAAGAATATTGTCAATACTAAAACGAGTTTTTGTCCTAACAACTCCTCAAATTGAACTTTTTTCCATTTCTTGCAGCTAAACAACAGAAAACTGAGGTGAAAATGACCACCTCAGGTACATCTCAGGTGCTTTATTCAGTGTTAAATTCTAGTAATGTCAGTTTGAATTACTATTTTACATGACGTTTACTGCCATAGTACTAAAAGTAGCAGCAGATATAGAATAAAATAAACCATTTGAAATTAAAGTTTAGAACTTTAGACTCAAAACCAGCACATCAGTGATTCAGCATGTACATTTAATGATGTTAAAGAGGTTTAATATGTGTTAATTAGATCGTAAACCTTACCATTTCATGAGTGAGTGCATATTCTGTGTTTCTGAATGGCTGTATTTAAATTTCTGTCATGTTTCGTCTGGTTCAAACAGCCAAATTGCTTATCACTATGAATCTCATCATGTAGAATGTTGTTAGGACACAGGGTTACAATGTAATCTGCTCACCTAATGTTTACATTCGTAATATTTATATTATTTGCCAATTAATAACCTTATGTGGAACTCTGAATCTGCATCTCATTTCGGAGTCTGCTACTGTCCACCAGAGGTCGCATTTCGATCATGCTTTGACAACCTTTCTGAAAGAATGAATGAAATATGCTGTTTTAAAACAAGGTAACCCCTGTGCTGAAATATAATTGGCCAAAGTGGCAGTGGGCGGGTTAAAAGAACCAACACAAAGACAGAAGTTCCGGCATGTAACTCACATTTATTTTCAAAGCAAAATATCTGACTTCAGCATTGTTTTTCAGATAAACAAGAATGTTCACTTAGCATGTTTCTTAAATATCTGCAAATATATGGTATTTTATGCTTTAGAAGAGTCAAAAACTTACATACAGCACCTTTACTTAAAAAAAATTAAATAAAAAACCCATGGCCTGAAAGAGCAAAGTAAAAGCGATTTTATTTTTTCATTCAATGAGTTATTCCTAACATTTTATTCAGAGTGAGTTAACAGTAATTTACTAATAATCATATGGTAAGTACATAGATACAATAGTAATATAGTAAGAACAATGTTTACTACTTTACTTTAAAAAAGCTATGTCAAAAGAAATGACCTTATCCATTGAACAAAAAACCTCAAGAACTTTATATCACAATAGCTATTTAATCCTCCAACTGTGCTCTTGGCTGTTCCTAAGGTGCGCAGGAGAGCCATTATTCCAAAGAGAGCAGACTTTACTTTTCAAAGACTCAGACATTGCCAAACTTTTCTTTTCCCGAGACAGCGCCATTGTTGCCCCAAAATTGGCAGCGCAGCTACAAACACAGCTTTGCACACAAAGGGCTTCAACACAGGAGTATATGGGAATGTTTTTTATCATCTGAGGAAGCTCATGCAAGCAGATTTACTCTCATTTATCTCTTAAATGGTGGCAGTTAGAGCCTGTGCATTAATGAATAAAAAAAACAATAAAAAAAAATTAGAAAAGAACACTCAAAAACAGACAAAAATGACTTTTGCTGCTTGTTCAAACTACTTATTTAAAATGAGTTGCACTATATTTTGGGTTTTTGGGACAATTTAAAGGGCACATCTTTTACCCCCTTTTCAAGATTTAAGATAAATCTTAAAGATGTGTCTCAATAATGTGTCTGTAAAGTTTCAGCTCAAAAGGCTCATCAGATTATTAATTATACCTTATAAAAATTTGAGCTGTTTCGACATTGTAGCTGTTTTTGTTGCCTGTGCCTTTAATGGAAATAAGCTGGTTTTCCCCGTCCACAATTCCCATGTGCATGTCAGAGCCAAAGAGATTGCTCACTATTGCTATGATGGGTGTAGCTTCTCCTGCTGTGTCTCACGTATAAGCAGCACAGTGACAGACAAGAATGAAGCAGAGCTCTCTTACCACAGTAAGAACTTTTTTTTGTTTAACAATGAATGGGGTCAGATTGACCCCAAGGATAATAGGAGGGTTAACTTAATTCCTTCATGTTGTCTCAACACAAATCAATTGTGTGGAACCCTGCATATTTTAACAAATACAAGAAGGTAAGGATAAAAAGGATAAAGTTTGGTATATGCTGACTGCTTCAAACTTCATGTCAATATGTTTATTTTTCTTTTCTTTAGTAACTCAAGTCACACACATTTTAGTTCGCCGTGTTTATGTCAGATAGCTAAATGAAAACACTGTAAGTTCCACCATGCGTTGCTTCAGGCTAATATGGAAATCCTCACATACTGTGAGTAGGATTGCCGGAAGGAAACAAATTCTTCACATAACTATTAATATCTTTGGATCAAACCCTACACATCAATACTGATCCCTTTGAGCTAAGCTAATCCAAAGATATAACATATACTCACACAAGATTCATATGGAACAGCAGTGTAGGCAGGTTTAAGTGCAAATGTTTTTTTTTTTTTTTTGGAGGTGCGGGACCATCTGGTGGTTCCTTGTGTTAGGTAGAATCACCAGCAGACGTGACCTTGGTGTAATGTGCAAGAGACGCGACCCACACACAGATCTAGCCTGAAGGTAGATTACCCCTCAGGATGGCTTGAGGTGAGCTCTGTACCCAACATGAGTGGCAGGTGTGGGAAGATGCGCAAAAACATCCGCTCCACCCAGCTGTTCTTTTCTCATTCTCACTTCTATATGTGAAATATTCAGCATGTGGAGATCACTTCACAGTTTTCAGTTGTTTTAGATACAAAAGCGCTTGTTACTATGTCTACTTTTGCATCTGTTTCTGAAAATAGTATTAACTGAAGCCTATAGAAATTCTTGTCTCATCAATGATGTTTTAATTATGACTGAATTCATGTTTTTCATCAATTAATCAATTTGGTTAAATTGGAGCCTTTTATAATATATATTTTAAATAATTTAATAATAATAATAATTTCATAATTTTATGGTAATTAAATAAACCTTGCCGAATTGAGTTGAGCATTATGCTGTATGAGCATTCTTCCAAAAAACATCATCTTTTGTTTATAACAAGAATGAAACTCAAGCAGGTTTTAAACTAGTGAAGGGTAAGTTATGATAGAATATATATATATTTTGGGTGAACTAACCCTTTAATTGATCAATTGATTAATCTAATGGCATTCCTCATAATCGCATGGTAATTTGTAAGTTTTTTATATAGTGGCTAATTGTTATTCATTTGTACAATCTCATTCATCCGTTTTAGTAAGATTTGCTCATCCCCTAATGAGGGGTAAGTTTAGGGGTTGGGTTTAGTATTGAGGTTAAAATATTCCAAAACAATCTGAAGGTGAATCGTGTTTATACATTTATTAACTGGAAAAGTGAACATCTGAAATTTAAGACAATTGAACTTTTTAACCCGTATGTGCTGTTGGGGATGTTTTCATCCACTCTGGGGTGATTTTGAGTCCTAATTTGTACAAAACTTTCTCTTTCTCTTAAACTGCTGTAAAAAATAATTTTTTTTTTTTTGCATAAATCTATTACTCAACCTCAGTCCTGATCAAAACTACGAAATTGCTTAGAGGATTACAGGATTTTAACTCTTTAATTGCCAAATTCATAAATAATGTCACTGATTTGGTAAAAAAAAACACACAAAATAACGTATGTTCAACATAAAAACTAATTGTGGACTAGATTTTTAAAACTTTTATCACATTGTTGGAGATTAATTTAAAATTTTTTCTCCCTAATTTACTGTTGGTGGCTGTTTTTGCCCCATTGACTTCCATTCTAACCACATTTTTTTTTATTGCAAAACCATGACACCACATGCATTTTTGATTGCTGGTGGTTTTCCTTTTTGGGAAGAAGTAAAATCTGTTATTTTTACTGTTGATCATCACTTGGCACCATTTACCCTTTAAATAGGCCTGTGGAGAAAAAAAACAGTTTCTGGATTTTATATGGAGTATAACATTTAATTAATGTGTGTGTATGTGTGTACACATACCTTGTACTTACCTTGATGTGTCTGAGAAAATCTAAATATGCATCTCAGCTCTCAGAACTACATGGAGTAAACAAAAACAAAGACTGTGTATTCATGCACCATCAAATGTGGTTATAATGAAAGTCAATGGGGCAAAAACAGCCACCAACCGTAAATTAGAGAGAAAAAAAAATTTAGCAATGCATCAAACAAATGTTGTTACTAATCATTCACGTGTCGAAGACTGTGATTAAAGGTAAAATCCCTAACATAACAAACAGGTAGTAAATTTGAACAGTGCACATAAAAAAAACTTAAATCTTACATTTTAGATGTTCAATATTCAAGTTAAGAAATTCAAATTAACAAACTGAGATTCAAAACAAATTTTAAAGGCATTTAATATTCAGTTTAATTAAATTGGAATTCTTAATGAACAAAATTCAAATTCAGATTGTTTTGCCATATTTTAAGCTCCATATTATGGGGACATGCCTCTCTTTAAAAATAGCATGTTTTGATTTGAATTTAATCATATTAATTTGTATGAATAGCATCTCTTCTGACTCCAGATTGTTTTCTATGCATTGCTTTGCAATGGATGCTAATGCACTGCAGTTCTCCACCAGCACAATGCAAAATGCAGGATATACAGATTATACGTTTATTCAGCTACTTCCGAAGAGGCATAAGGTCTATTTAATTGTATCTTGTGTTAAATGTATAGTTTATTTTGAAATTTGCTGTATATGTTTGTAATGAGGCAACAATCACATGTAGACTGCTAAATATAAGACTACATGAAACGTCATCTGTTTATCCAGAGGCCGATATTAATTCCTGACTGTGTTTTCAGTTATGTTGCAGTTTTAAAACACAACTCTAAAAACATCTCTGTTGGTCTGTTTTGTCAAGAATAATAAAATATTTGCTTAATATAAATATATTAAAAAAAAAAAAAAAAATATATATATATATATATATATATATATATATATATATATATATATATATATATATATATATATATATATATATATATATATATATCGTCCACAACACAATTAATATGAAAAAAAAATACAGTTTTTCTGGTGGATTAAATATAGCTAGCTAAAACAAACTCTCCAGCACTTCAGTTGAACATATTTAATAAGGCATCTATTTAATTTGATAAAAATGTTTTGGACAAACAAAGTGATTATTCTGCACGTTACTTCTGAGTAAATCACGCTGTGTATCTGTGTGCATGTGTGTGTGAGAGAGAGAGAGAGAGAGAGAGAGAGAGAGAGAGAGAGAGAGAGAGAGAGAGAGAGAGAAAGAGAGAAGGCATTGAGCTGTGAGAGCATCAGAGTGTAGCTCATTAACATTCATGACCGCTCCAAATATGGTAAATAAAGACCTTCTGTTTCTAAAAGAAAATCCTCTATAAATCTATTTGTGGGGAATTTTGGAAATTACCTAAGCCACATACCTTCTACGTAGATATCAGAGAACAATGTATCTTATTAAATCAATGTACTATGTTGCACCTTTAATGAATGATTCACACTAAAGTTACTGCCCTTGTTCAACTTCCCTTAATTAGCTCTTATGTGACCGATCCGAAATGGTGCAGTGAAATTTATAAATATAATTTAACATAATATAATTACATATTCACAGTGTATCTCTTGTGAAGCTGCAAGTGAAACATGTCTTATTTTCAGCTTAATGATTTTACTTCTTGAAGAAAATATGTTGAATAGGCAGCAGTGCCTGCAGTTAAAATGATGGTTCCTCATTCTGAAAAATGTCACCCCTTTAAACCATTTCAGAGCAAGCATGAGATTATCACCAACTGAAAGAGAAAAACAGGTATTTGGAGGAAAGAAATGCTCATTAGAGCAATATCAAGTCATAGCTACAGCATGTCTCATTCCTTTCAAGAGATCTCCCATACTTTTTTTTCTGCAGGAATAAAGACAGATATGCTGAAGACACAACTAATAAGACACAGTAGAACTGAACCTCATTTTAATTTCAGAGATTCAGGAAAGGTGTGTGAAGAACACACCAAAGAGGATCATTTCATACCTAGATGACAGATGGCAGCTTTTTACAGCCTCATAAAGACTGGCTGTACAGACACACTCATCCAGGTTTTTATTGAGGAGAAACCATCACAAGTCACACTAACCTCACGGGCTTTGAGGATACAAAACATCATCTGACCGATTGGGGCAATACAGTCTAACCTTTCAAAGGACACTGAGATCATAATTGGAGTTTGGTGAAAATAAAATCATGATTCATAATCTTCATTTTGAAGAAGTTGTTTGATATTGAGGCAATCATGACAATGCAAGCTTACATTTAGTACAAACTGAATGGCAAATAGAAATTGGATACTGCTAACACTAAGTGAAAATATTCAGCATATTCAGCATATATGCATGTATAACATTTGTATAACAATTTAAACGATATTGAGTTTGTGTTTTTGGTGAAAAATTATAATGCAATTCTTCACTACCACAATCCTCTGTCATATAGTTGCATATATTTTTAAAATTACATCTTGGTTGTTTGATTTTTCCTTCCCACATAGCAAATGGACTTGGCCCAAATGTGGCCTCATTATGGCACTGCTGGCGTGTTGCCGGCACTGGCATGCATAATATCAGCCAAATGTGGGTCATGCATGGCAATGATGGCACTGCATGCATGATGGCAAACTACATTTGAGCCAGTTGAGGATGGGAGGTGTGTGGCCCAGATCAGTGTAGCGATTGTTCACATTGTTTAGGTAACATTAGGCTGGGTTATGAGGTTAGCTGAGAATCGGTACCAATAAACCTGTTTTGGCCCAGTTCAGGATCAGTTGTGGGTGATAAATTGATTCGGGCCGGTTATGGCCCATGTGTGGCCCTTGTCTTTAATCCGGTTATGGGCCACTTCAGGACCGTCATTCTTTGCGATACTTGGGCCAAGGGAAAAGTTATTATGTGGCCCAGAGCTGGGCCAGAAAACATTTGCTATTTGGGTATAAGTTTATACTTTAACCAGAAACCCCAAAAACTGAGCCATAACCCAGCCTAATGTTCCCTAAACAACGCCAGCAGTGCCATAATGAGGCCACATTTGGGCCAAGTCCAATTGCTACACTGATCTGGGCCATACACCTCCCATCCACAACTGGCTCAAACGTAGTTTGCCGTCATTCATGCAGTGCCATCATTGCCATGCATGGCCCACAATCAGCTGACATTATGCATGCCAGTGCCGTCAACACACCAGCAGCACCATAATGAGGCCACATTTGGGCCAAGTCCATTTGCTATGTGGGTAGCTAAGAATCTGTACCAATAATAAACCTGTTTTGGCCCAGTTCAGGGCCAGTTAAGGGTGATAAATTGATTCTGGCCAGTTATGGCCCATGTGTGGCCCTTGTCTTTAATCCAGTTATGGGCCACTTCAGGCCCGGAGCTGGGCCAGAAAACATTTGCTATGTAGGTTGGTGCTGATGTGCATTTATTACATTTAGATTTCAAAGAAAATATATTAATATTAAAAAGGAAATGAGAACATAACAAATAAGGTCGTAACAAATGCCCTTAAATAATGTAACCTTTGACAGCAAGCATCAGTGTTTCTTGAGATTGGAATAAGAATGAGCGATGATGAGTCGGGGCAGGTGGTGTTGGATTTGTGCATAATTGGAATAAAATCCTGCTGGTGCCACTGTTACAAGTTGTGCATTGTTCATAACCAGTTGGCTCATCATTTAAAGTTGTCACTATTTGAAAAGTTGACCAGAAATTTTAAGTTTGCCATTGGCAATTTTTCTCTTTATGTTTTTCTGGCTGGAAATCTCTATGCACGAGACGTCACTGGCGCTTCCGGATGCATTAGATCTCATTAAACTTTTTTTTGGATTTTTTTTCTAATGCAGGCCCGAAGCCTGATATGCATGCTAGTTATGACGTGAAAATTGGCCTGAAGCCTGGCCCTAGGAGCATAAAAAAGTTGCGCCCCGTTTTGCTCGGGCTTAAATGCAGTTCTCTAGTTGTTTATTTTTTTCTCCTTATATTTGTTTCTCATTTTTATTTGATTTTAAGTAAAAAAGTTTTGCTATTTTTTTATTTCATTATTTTAGTATTTTTATTAGTTTTAGTTTATGACATTTAACTTACATTTTCTTTACTTTGTTTCATTTAAATAAACTTTATTTTTTTATCTACAACCTAATTTTTTTAATTTATTTACGACTTAGCAGACTTCAGCGTAAGTTTGAAACTATTTTAATGTGATTAGTAAAGATTATAAAGGAAAAAATAATCATTAATAAACCACATAAATGATCTCATACTTCCATGGTTTCGTGACCCAGTAAATGATATCAAAACATACAACTATTTTCCAACGTATGCATTTCAGCACAGGTAGTTGAGTTGCTGTACATTTTCTTGGGGGAACTGATCCTCTAGGGAATCCTCTCTGAGTCTGACAGGATCCGAATCCCCTTCCTGCTCCAGAAGACCTAATGACACCAGCGCTGTGACAGATGAAGGGCAAACGTGTGCAATGGCCTACTTGAACACTGGTGTGACTGATAGGTGCATCAATCATGGGACCGTTAATACTCTCAAGACTCTGCAACTTTAAGAAAAGTAGGCCAAGGATTGGCACTAGTTGGCATTTTTGGTTTAAGTGTACAGCCAAAGCTCTTTCTACACTTAAATGGGACCTATTAGGTAAAAATCACTTTTATAAGGGGTTTAAACACAGTTGTGTGTCAATCGTCTGTAAATATAACCAGCTTCTAAAGGCAGGGTGTCTGCAGGGTCTTAAATTTCTTAAATTTCAAATTTCAAAAGCAAAATTTTAGACCTTAAAAAGTCTTTAATTCACTGAAATATTGTGTTGTAGGTCTTAAAACATTTTAAACAGGTCTTAATTTTCCTCTGTCCAAGTAAAGCATATTTACACAGCGTATTCCCTTTCAGCCGCAACTGGGAAACACCCATACACACTCATTCACTACAGCCAATTTAGCTTATTCAATTCACCTACTCTAGCACACATCTTTGGACTTGTGGAGGAAACCAGAGCACTCAGAGGAAACTCACGCCAACATGGGTAGAACTTGCAAACTCACACAGCAATGCCAACTGACCCAGTTGAGGCTCGAACCAGCGACCTTCTTGTTGTGAGGCGAACGTGCTACCCTCTGCGCCTCCGCGCTTAGTCCCTTTATTCATCTGGGGTCGCCACAGCGGAATGAACCGCCAACTTATCCAGCATATGTTTTACACAGCGGATGCCCTTCCAGCTGCAAACCATCTCTGGGAAACATCCATACACACTCATTCACACTCAAGCACTATGGACGAGGCTCGAACCAGCGACCTTCTTGCTGTGACGCGACAGCACTACCTACTGCGCCACCGCATCACCACATTAATATTAACTTATAATTATGATCTGATAAATATCAATGTGAAATATTTCCTGAGAAGATTTCAGAGGATCAAAACAACTTGTGGATGCATAATTAAAACCATTATTTTGGGTGAACTAACCCTTTAATACAACTTTGAAAAAGTATGTGCGCTGAAAAAAAACCCTGATTCATTGGATTTGATTCATTGGATTTTTTTTAAGGTAATTGGTTGCCAACAATTAATATTGATATACAAACAAATTGAGGGTGACGCGGTGGCGCAGTTGGTAGTGCTGTCGCCTCACAGCAAGAAGGTCGTAAATTGGATAGGCTAAATTGTCCATAGTGTATGAGTGTGAATGAGTGTGGATGGATGTTTCCCAAAGATGGGTTGCAGCTGGAAGGGCATCTGCTGCGTACAATATGTGCTGGATAAGTTGGCGGTTCATTCCGCTGTAGCGACCCCGAATTAATAAAAGGACTTAGCCAAAAAGAAAATGAATGAATGAATGAAACAAATTGAGTTGAGGCGACAGATGGCTCAGTGGGTAGCACGGTTCGAGGCCTGGCTGGGTCAGTTGGCATTTCAATGTTGAGTTTGCATGTTCTCCCCATGTTGATGTGGGTTTCCACCGCGTGCTCCGGTTTTCCCCACAGTCCAAAGACATGCGGTACAGTTGATTAAACAAGCTAAATTTAAAGGGCATCCGCTGCATAAAACATGCTGGATAAGTTGGCGGTTCATTCCACTGTGGGGACCCCTAATTAATAAAGGCACTAAGCTGAAAAAAAAATGAATGAATGAATGAATGAATGAATGAATGAATGAAATTGAGTTGAACATTACTAAATTTAAGGCAGCACGGTGGCGCAGTGGGTAGCACAATCACCTCACAGAAAGAGGGTCGCTGGTTCGGCTGGGCCAGTTGGCATTCTGTGTGAGTTTGCATGGTCTCCCAGTGTTCACATGGGTTTCCTCTGGGATCTCCCGTTTCCCCCACAGTCCAAAGTACATGTGGTATAGGTGAATTGGGTAAGCTAAATTGTCCGTAGTGTATGTGTGTGAATGAGTGTGTATGGATGTTTCCCAGTACTGGGTTGCGCCTGAAAATGAATGAATGAATTACTAAATTTTATTTGTTTGTTTAAACTCAGCCCATATAAAGTGCTTACAACCACTTATCTTTAAAAAAAATTGTCAATCCAATGAATATTTTTTTTCGCTATCAATACTTGAAATATTTTTTTTTTCAGTGTGTAATGTAAATGTAATTTACTTTAATAGACATACTTTGGGAGAAAAAAAAAACGACAGGAAAGCATTTGCATCAATAGGAATATCTTTGCTTCCCACACAATGCTCTATTGTGTTGGCTCGGGGCAGCGCTGATCTAGTGTTAAAAAAGCCTTTCAGGGGGCTGATCTTTAATGAGATCCCCCACCGCCGCCGCTGATATGATGTCAGTAGGTGCATCAGCCGTCGTTCGTTCAGATAGACGGCGAACGCAGGCTCCGGTCCAAGTCAAATCTCATTTCGTTCACACTAAGTCCCTGTGTGATGATAACTCAGCGGCATATTTATGAGACGGAAGGGGGTCTGTTTTTACTGCCGTGCTGACATGCTGAAGCAGATGGCAGTAAAATTCATATGTCTGATGAGACTTTATTAGTCAAAGGCTTTGAGGCAGAAACACACGTCTGTTGGATGCAGTGTTTGTCACCTTTACATAATATTAGCTTCCATCTTGTTTTGTGCCAAGCCAAAAATGGCAGATTCAGCTTCGCCCCTGCGAGTTCTGTCCAGACACGATGACCTTTGCTGGAATTTTTATGGCATTGTATGGATAATTTCTCTTCTCTAGTCTTTTGCATGAGTCGGATACAAAGACAAGTTATTGTTCATGCTCATGCTGATTTTTCCCCCATTCATTTCTTACCAACCATTACAAGTTTTCTATGCAGATTTGAATAAAAATATGAATATTATGCTAGCAGATAGAGAGATTATCATGCTGAAACTTAAGAAAACACATGCAAATAAACAAAATACTTGCAAATTAAGAAAACATCTCCATCGGTTTGACAGCATATGCGTTGCAAATCCAACACATGCTCATGATTTGGTAAACAAGTTGACTGAAATTAGCATGTTGTATTTGTTGTATTGGTAAGACTTTACAATAAGATTCATTAGTTAATGCATTTACTAACATGAACTAATCATGAACAACACTTGTACATCATTTATTAATCACAATTGAACATTTACTAATGCATTATTAACATCCGAGTCCATGCTTGTTAACAATAGTTAATGCACCGTGAGTTAACATGAACCAACAATGAACAACTGTATTTTCATTAACTAATGTTAACTAACATGAACAAATATTGTAGTAAATGTATTGTTCATTGTTTGTTCATGTTAGTAAATGCATTAATTAACATTAACTAACGAACCTTATTGTAAAGTGTGGCCGTTTTATTTTGTCCTTTCTATCATTAGCCTGCTAAAAGGGCCTGAATCAATTTAAATATAATTCTTATCTGCGATTTATTTTGATTTTGTTTTAAAAACTAATGAATGAAATAAAGAATTAATTTTTAGAACCTTTAAATTACATTTCGTTGAGGATGTAAAGTTAATTTAGCTATCTTATATAATAACATTTCACAATCGTCAGGTAATTTAGGCTAATAATTTGCAAAAAACAAAGAAATTGTGTAATCAGGTTGTTAAAATAAACTTAAAATCACCTTTTAGGTTATCTACAACTTCACTGAACAATAGTCACTGCACAATAAACAAATCCCAGCCAGATTCCATCACTTTTTTTAGTGTATGCCCTTGAAACATTTGTGTTGTGGTCTGTTTGCACATGTTGTGAGGATTTGCAGTGCATGTCTTCATGTGCAAGTGTTGTGTGAATTTGCAAAATGTCTGCTGTCAAATCAATAAAGATGTTTTTTTTTCTGATACAGATAAAGATGTTTTTTTTTATTTTTGTATGTGTTTTCTAAAGTTGAGCTCTCTCAGCCACATACGAATATATATTGTAAATGTTATTATATTTCATTATGCTATCCATCTAGTAACTGTTATGTACCGTTGATGTACTGAATCTGCAATGGGTTTAAGTAGATTTACTAAAATGTTTTTTTTTATGTAAAGGTCTGATATAAGATATTTTAAAAATATGAATATTAGCATAACAATTGCTTTAAGCGTAGTTATTTTGTATTTCATAACAAAAATAATCATTTGGATATATCACTCATTCACTTTTCTTCAGCTTAGTCCCTGATTTAATTTAATTTGGATATATAATACTAATAAATATAATGCTTCATATGTATATATATATATACAGTTGAAGTCAGAATCATTAGCCCCCCTGTTTATATTTTCCCCAATTTCTGTTTAACAGAGAGAAGATTTTTTCAACACATTTCTAAACATAATAGTTTTAATAACTCATTTCTAATAACTGATTTATTTTATCTTTGCCATGATGACAGTAAATAATATTTGACTAGATTTATAAGACAGTTCTATACAGCTTATAGTGACATTTAAAGGCTTAACTCAGTTAATTGCAACCCAGGCTCATTCTGAAAATGTAGTCCCGAGGACGTTTCTGGAGACCGCGAATTATGTAGCCGGAGGTACGTATGGCTTCATTTCATTTTTTAAGCGAACGCTGCGGGCCGGTATGACGCCGTTCCTTTTAGCGCTCGCCGGCTGACTGCTTACCTTCGTGTGGAGGGCTTTCCCGCCGCAACCAGTTTGTCTGGTTAGCTCGTCCTGTACGTCGGCAGACTCGAGACGCAGAGAGGAGCTGAAAATGACGAGCGGGTTTGCGTCCGGGGAAGAGCGGTTCCAGAAATCAGGTAAGACTAAAACAGAATTCAAGAAATAAAGCGAAGAGGTTCATAACAGGGTGAGAATGTGGTAAAATCCGAAAATGTGGTATAAAAAAAAAAAAAATTCGGACGAGAGCTTTTCTTTTTCCGGACGGCTTTTGTAAATCGTTGGTTGGGTTTAGGGCGGGCGGGTCAATCGGTAAAATTGGTTGGGTTCGGGGAAGGAGGGGGGTGGGTCAGCCGGCCGATTGGACGGTCGCCCAATCAATCATTCAGCCAGTCGGACAGACAGACGTTCGTTCGACAGTGGCCTCTGGTGGGTTCACGCGAGAACAGCGCGGGCGCTCGCGGGAGACAACCGAGAAGCCAAAAAGGCGCACACAGTGGCCTCTCGCGGATTCGCGAAAACCAAAAACTGCAAAAATACGTACCTCCCGGGACGTATTTCTCGGTCTCCAGAAACGTCCTCGGGACTACGTTTTCAGAATGAGCCTGGGTTGGTTAATTAGGTTAACTAGGCAGGCAGGATAGAGCAATTAGGCAAGTTATTGTATAACGATGGTTTGTTCTGTAGACTATATAAAAATAATAAAGCTTAGGGGCTAATAATTTTGTCCTTAAAATGGTTTCTAAAAAATTAAAACTGCTTTTATTCTAGCTGAAATAAAACAAATAAGACTTTCTCCAGAAGAAAAAAATATTATCAGTACTAGTAAGGTGTACCTAATAATATATATTTCATGTAATTGTTCCCATTGCGTTTTGATGTATACAGCCTTGAAGTATAAGCTGACGTCCTGTATCACAATACTTAAAAGAAACAATCCGATTTTGCTCATATTGATATTTAAAGAGTTTAATGCATAAAACAGTTCTCTTGTCTGTCAGTTTTAGATAATCTACTATAAAAATGACATTATTAATATCATTCCTTGCAACAGATGAGGCGAGGACACTACCAGAGATTTAATTTTTGTTTGGTTTTATTTTTGCCTCAATTTAATTGCTGCCATGTTAATTCTGCATCAACCTTTTCATATACAGTGTGTGAAGGAGACACAAACATGGCAGGGTGTCTCCGGGGGGAACATATGTCATGTTTTTCAGCTGGATCAGCCTAAGATCAGTCCTCTGAGAGATCTGTCAGCCTGGCCATTTCTCTGAACGTCTCTTAGTAAAAAAAATCAAGCCCCACAGATCAACTTCAGCAGGCTTTAAGTTTTGCATAGAAAATCTTTTCCATGTGCTGTAATACGGCAAATGTCTCCTAATCCATGGAAGACGCAATTAAAGTTAAGTGTGTGACTCTAGCATTATCAAAAAGTGCCACATTGGCATTTTCCTACATTTATGAGGCTAAAATGAATTTCAAAGAGCTCACAGGGAACTTTCTCTAGGGCTTCACACTGACAGTAACATTCAGGCAAACCATTTCATTTCATGTTGCATTTTTTTCACATGGATTACAGTGCCATCTGTTAAACTGCAGGCTTTTAAGGAACCACAACAGATTTTCTGGTTTCCACAGGATTGTTTGTAACTGTGCTGGGTTCCACATAATTGATTTGTGTTGGGACAACATGAAGACAACAATGAAGATAATTAATTATTGTTTACAACTTTAAGTGAATTCAAATTAAAACAATTAAGTTGTCTCCCCAAACACCCTCAAGAATTTTGTTGTTTCAGCTTAAAATAAGTTGTTTAAACAAACAGTAAACATAATTTTTTGAGCGACATTTCATTATATTGGTTATTATTATGTCAATTAGTCAACCCAGGCTCATTCTGATTACGTACCCCTATATACACATTTCTGGAGAGTGCCAAATACGTCCCAGGATCTATGCTTTTTTGTAGTTTTTGTATTCGTGAATACACCAGAGACCGCTGTGGCGGAGAGAGTGCCATTCGTGCCTGCTTTTCTTATGTAAAACCACCAGAGGCCGCTGTTGACTGACTGACTGACACCCTGATACCCCCACAGATACCCCCACCCACCTTCTTGTCTAAACCCAACCGATAGTGTTTACAAAAGCACCGATTGACCTTTCACTTCCTGAAACCCAACTGCAGTATTTTTAAAAGCAATCCATAAAAAGAAAAGCCTTTGCAGCAGCCTGATTTTTACCACGTTTTCAAATTTTAGATTCTCACCCTGTTGTTTACTTGTTTGTTTTGTTTTACTTGCTTTCTGGAACCGTTCTTCACAGGACTTGAACTCTGTCGTCACCTTCGCTCTGCGTCCTAAATCCTCAGACATACACGATGAGCCACTGGACAAACAGGTAACAGCGGGAAAGCCGTCCACACGGAAAGCTATAGGTGATCAATTATTTAAAGCTGAATTTATGTTACATCTACAAATCTTATGAAAACAAAAATATATAGCATACGTTATTGTTTTTAATTCATAGGTTATTTAGTAAGAAATGTAAATATACTGTATTTGACATTGACCTGTAGCTTAGAAAATTTAAACAATAATTTAAATAAACAATATCTTAACTAATAATAATAATAAATAAATAATATTAATTATTATTATTATTACTATTAAGTAGGATTTTTAAATGTAAATGTAAAACATTATAATTTGCACAAAAAATGGGGATTTACTCTAAAGAAGTTGTTACTCCACCCCATTTAGAGCATCATTATGGACGTTTTGCATTATAACTGGTTTAAATTATGGATCAACAACAGAGCAACTATGGTTTTGGGAAACACTTTTCATTACATTGTTCTTTTCCCAAACGATGCATCGTACTATGTTAGTTCACTTCAGATAGGTCAGGAGTTGTGTCGTTGTTTGGAAAACGCACCCCTGGCTGTTAGCTTGCTCTGGAGCAGGCTAACTGCAAACATATCTCCATAGTAACTTAATTTAGCTTAATTTAGCCTGCTTTCATGCAACTGAGTCGAGACTAAATTCAGACTATATGTTCACCAAGCCTAATTTTATAAAATAACTTTGAATTATGGGTAGCTTTTAATGATAAATAATACCTAAATAAATATTTGACAAACTTCAAACGATAGGTATAATGGAAAATAACAAATTAAATAAAATTTTAATATAAAAGAAATGAAAATGAAATTAAGTTGGCATCACTTGAAAGCATATTTTCACTGAATAAAAAAAACTTTAATTATTGTGTGGTTCATAAGGATGAATGAGTATGTTTTATTTAAAAAAAAAACAAGTTTGACAAACCTAATTAAATTCATCTTTATTTCTATAGCGCTTTTACAATGTAGATTGTGTCAAAGCAGTTTAACATAGAAGTTCAAGTAAATTGAAACTGTGCCTGTTCAGTTTTCAGAGTTAAAGTTCAATGTTCAGTTTAGTGTGGTTTAAATTTCACTGCTGAAAGTCCAAACAATGAAGAGCAAATCCAATCAAGCCAGGAACAAACTTCACCAATTGACAAAAGTGAAGGAAAAAAAAAACTTTAGAGAAAGTAGGCTCAGTTGGGCACGACCATTTCTCCTATGGACAAACTTCTTGTGCAGAGCTGCATTCTAGGCGCAGGAGGCCGGAGAACACTGGATGTCCATCATGGAGAAGCTGCAGGTGTGAGTAAGTCACCATTGATGTACAGACTGGCCCATGGTATCAATGCAGATACTTGTCTCATGCTCTCCACTCCTCCATGACCACCGCAGCATCTGCTCAGGATACGGCCTGGTCCAGGATTATGGAGACCTCGGGATAAGGAAAAACAGACTAACGTAAGCTTAGATGCCATTCAAATTATAATGTTGTTTGGGAAGTGTTAAAATTATAAGTTGAAAATTTGTCAAATTGTGTTGACATAGAAGAGTGCAAGTTGACAATGTAAAGTCTAATAGGACAAACTCAAAATAAGTACTCTAAAATACTCAAAAGGCTGGGCCAAACAGTTGTTGCTGACTATTTTGTCAAAAAATAAATGTTAAATTGTATTGTAAACTAAGAGCGTGTTCTATTTGAAGATTTATGCTTTGACTATTACCCTTCATGCAGTCTGTCCTCAAGCTTTTTGTGAATGTAAAAAGTCTGCAAGGGTTTAAAGATCAAATCACAAATCAACCAAATGTATCATGTCCTAAAAGTAAGAATCGATTCTGAACTGCAGAAATGAGTCGTCAGCAATTTCAGATTCTCTCCTGTAACTGATCTGCATTTGCATAATGCCCGCTTATGCCTTTATTGGCAGCCTGCAAACAACATTAACTTTGGATCTCAAACACTTACGTTGGTTTGTCTTGTCAACACCATGTAGAGAAGAAGCATTTACTGCTGAGACGAAACATTTGTTCTAGCGTGGCTTGTACAGCTTATTTTATATTATGAGCAAATTATAGTGTTTTTTGACCTTGGGTTGCTGTAAAGCTGTTATAGGAGAGCTCCAAAGCAAAAGTGGCAAACTTTAAATTTGCATATTAGTGGCACTTTAAAATGTAATTTATTGCTGTGATTATAAAACTGAGTTTTCATCAAGCGTTCGAAAGTGCGATCTTTAGTGTAATGATCCTTATGAGTTATCATTAGTTATTATTGTGCTCATTTAATAATAGTTCTTACTGCTGTCAGTGATTTGAAACAACACCAACAACAAAGGCCCAGTTCTGTGTGGAAGCAAAAACATGCTTTTTGGGGTCTATGTGTTTAAATGCGAATGAATGTCTGCTCCCCTGAGGCGTAGTTTTAATGTAAAAGTTCAAATGAACAAGAAGAAAGTAATTTCTGAAGTGTATCGCTGAAATGTGAGTGATTAAACACACCCTTTGACCTCTTGTTTTTAAGTTTATTTGTATAGTGCCTTTCACAATGATTATCATTCCAAATCAGCTTTACAAAAGGTACAGCTTTCCAAAAGGATATGATCATAGATATTTACATTAGATGTCACCTACACTATTGTTGTCTATTGGAAGGAATGCGTCAATAGAGTCGCCATTTTGGTACATGGTTCAGTTTGGTACATGGACCAAGGTGCAGTGGAGGACTGGTTTTCCCGGTGGTCAGCATGCAAATATTTTTTTTTAATTACGAATCACTTTTCTACTTCAATGGATGAGTGACCACACGGGCATTGCCGTTGTGTTTGTGTGAATGAAAATGTATTATCCTCCCTCCCTGTTAAATTTGATCTAATCCATGTCCTGATACACACACTAGGTGCGTTCGACTTCATGCAGCGCTGCACAAATCGATCGAAATCTCTCTTAAAGCGGTGCATGCTGGTTAGAAATATTGTCCGGATTGACGGTGCGCCGATGCCACGTTACTGTCACATGTGGCATCAAAGTACCACGACAGCGCTCCGAGATCTGACGACTGATTCAGCCAGTGCAGCGTCTGAAGAGTGACTTCTGGAACTGCGATGATGACACTGGTATTACATGATTGGCTGGATTCACACATGACAACAATCATGTATGTTTCGGGTTTATTATTGAACAAATTCCGATTCACAAATTTCAAAGCAATACATTTTTCATACCATCTCTATCTTGTACACATCATGCTTATTAAAAGACTACAAATATTTTACTGCAGTAATAATTTTTTGTGAAATAATCTGGTTATAAAGGCTGGCTTGTTTGCATAGGTTTATTTGACCTGTTTTATACAAACTATTTACTGCATTCAGCTCCATGAATGATTAAATCGTATATTTTAGTGAATAACCTAAATATTATCTCAAATAAGTATTACCGACTTGAAATAAAATAATTATCATCATTGATCCTGCCACCCTAAAGGTTTCTTAACAAATTAAGTTAAATAACTATTTTATTAAATAATTATACAATTATTTATATGATTATAAAATCTATATATTTTTTCCTGTTTATGCACAAGTTTTAAAAGTGACATTGATGTACCTGGGAAACTATTACTTAAAGTGTAGCTCACTTATTTTAGGAATGTCCTTTTGTTCAATCTTCTTGGATTAAAATGCTTTTTTGAAAATGCTTTTATTATCCAAAATAATCTTAATCAACGTTTAAGACTTTTGGGTTTTACCCTATTATATATTGGAAAGTTTTATATCTTTAAATGTAAATAAATTTAAATCCCTTTTTAGCATATTCAAACAAGAAGTATTAAAATGTGTGCTTATTGCTTTGTATTTAATAGGCCTATTCATTTTTGTTTATATTACCCTCTCGTTTCCCCTTATTTCTCTCATGAGTTTGTTATATATTTGATTCATAATTCCCTTATTGTTTAAAAATGAACTATAGTTTGTAGAGACTGTATTCTGTTTTATTCATACTGTAAATCTTTTGTTGTTATAAATAAATAAATAAATAAATGATGATGGTGATGCCATGTGATCTGTCATCATGACTGCAGAAACTTTGAGCCCCAAAGTGTCCGGCTGTCCGTCTTGACGGCTCTGTTTTCAACTTCACCCCCGCCTGCGCGCGGCTAATCTCGTTGATCACCGGCTGCAGTCATGGTTCAAGTCGAACGCACCTACTCTCTCCCACTTTCACTTTCTTTTTCTAACTGAGGTAGCGATTCGTTTGTGAATGAATCTCCGTTATGAATGTTTCGTTTGAACCATCGATATCCCTGCATCTCAATGTGCACATCCACCTTTCTGGTCTAAATGGTATATAACATATGTAATATTCAATACTTTTGGGTGGACAGTATGCTCATTGAGATGCAGGCACTTATGTTATCGGGAACCCTTATAACGTTAGAGGGCGCGAATTATGTAGCCAGAGCTACACATGGCTGCATTTCATCTTTAAAACAAATGATACAAAGCGGTATGACGCCACTAACGGCTTCTGTTTTGTTCCACGCTACCAGCTGACTGCTTATGTCTATGTTGACGGCTTTACTTCTGTTACCAGTTTGCCCAGTAGCTTACCATGTATGTTGGTGGACACGAGATGCAGATTAGAGTTGACCATGACGACTGGGTTCGAGTCTGGTGAAGAGCGGTTTCATAAAGCAGGTAAAACAAAAAAATAATGAACAAGTAAATAGCTGGATGAGACCTGAAAATGTGGTGAAAATCAGACTGCTGCGAGAGTGTTTCCTTTTCTGGATTGCTTTTGAAAACATTGTCTATGGGTTTATGGAAGGCAGTGATCGGGTCAATTGGTGCTTTTTAAAACACTATCGGTTTGGTTTAGCAAAGTGGGTGGGTGGGCGTGATCGGTCGGTCAGTCAGTCAATCAACAGCGGCCTCTTGTGGATTTACGTGAGAAGAGCATGTGCGAATGGCATTCGCGAGAGAAATTTGAGATCTGAAAAATCATACGCAGCGGCCTCTGGTGGATTCACCAAAACAAAAACTTCTGGTAACTCCTGGGATGTATTTCGCGATCTCCAGATATGTATTTAGGGGTTTGTATCAATAATGAGCCTGGGTTGACTTTTGCAGTGCCTGACATACAGTATCAAAACAAATATACAGTAGGTAGATACTGCACATTTCATAACACCGTTAAAGGGCAACTTCCCACTTCACTGAAGTGCTGACCTCCACAAACTTGCTGATATTTTACAGCGTCGCCTGAAAATTAACCCAGAACTTAACCGAGTGATCCGTAAGGTGGATCAAAAGGGTAATGAAAGAGCAAAGAGGCTTTAAAGCGGCCCTGTAGGACACAATACCGTGAACTCAAATGTGCTCACAAATTGCCCAATTGAAAAGATGTCAGGTTCTAAAAGAAATGTATTACCGCAGCAAGTAAGTGACAAAACGAGCAGAAAAAAAAGAGCACGTTTTGCATTGATCACATAAAAAGTCCCTATAACATCAAGTTTCCTGAGCCCGAAGCACTGGAGAATAAAGAATTTGTCAAAGTAAATTGGTCGGCTGAAGCGGGATATCTCACTTCCTCAATCCAGCAGCGTAAACAAATTCAAAGTATGTCAGCGCTTTTGTTGGACTCTAACAGTACATCTAAAAGATGCCAAGCACTATGACAAATCATCTTGGACAGTCAAATGAATAAATAAGGAAGACAATAACAGTTAGAAAACACTAACAGCAGTCACAGCACATCTATCCCAGCATCAAAAAAAAACAGCCGCATTTATTAGGGATCGGATCCAGCTCGCTCAGGTTTATTTTTGTACAGTCTGTTGCACTAAGTATGCACAGGAGGATATGTCAAATGCCCAGGAGGATTTCCACAGTATCTTGGGTTTCTCAGGCTTAGACAGAGGGGGGAAAAAAGGTTTATCCAGGCGCTGAGATTATCGGGCAGATTACAGTGATTGTCTCTGCACCGAACAATAGTCTGGGCACTGTGATAAGACTCCGCCAAATCGTCAATAACACCGAAAGATGATGGATGAAATGCTTTATGACCTACTGTTTAAAGTCTCTTCACTGCTGCAGTGAGATTCCAGTATTCTAACACATCATAGTATTCTAAACGGTTTCATTTATTGCTTATAGAGCAGTACGTATCGTTTATATTTTACTATAATTGTACTGTACACGCTCACTGGCCACTTTATTGGGTACATCTAACTGGTACAGAACTAGACCCACTTTTTCCTCCAGAGCTGCTTTAATTTTTCATGACACGGATTCAAAATGGTGATGTGTGGTGGGGCTGTGGTCATTTTGGCCCGTTTTGACTTGATAGCATCATGCAGTTGTTGCATATTTGTCAGCTACCACATGTAACCACATACCAATTGGGTTAACATATTGTTACCACATATTGTAAGGTCCAACATAGGGTCATTCTGAAAACGTGCCCCTATATACATTTTTGGAGATCGCGAATTATGTAGCCAGAGGAATGTATGGCCGCATTTCGTCTTTAAAACGAACACTAAGGGGCGCTATGATGCCGTTTCTTTTTGCGCTATGATGCCGTTTCTTTTTGCGCTTACCAGCTAACCACTTACCTCCTTGTGAACGGCTTTTCAGCTGTTACCAGTTTGTCCTGTGGCTCACAGCATAGTGAGCTGACCATGATGATGGGGTTTGAGTCTGGTGAAAAATGGTTCCACAGAGCGGGTAAGACAAAAACAAAATCCAACAGGGTGAGAATGTGGTAAAATCTGAAAATGTGGTAAAAATGCCATGAGGGCTTTTGCTTTTTTTGGATTGCTTTTTAAAACACTGTCAGTTGGGTTTAGGGAAGTGGGTAGTCGCTGGTCAATTGGTGCTTTTGAAAACACTATGGGTTGGGTTTAGGGAAAGGGGGGTGTGTGCATCAGTCGGTCAGTCAGTAAATCAGTCAGAAAGTCAGACCTCTGGTGGATTTACGTGAGAACAGCAGACGCAAATGACATTCTCTCATATTTTGTTATGAGATATTTTGTTGTCATATTTTGGTTTTAGGGGTCTCCAACAACAGGCTGATTTGCATGCAAGGTCAAAAAACACTATTTATTGTCTTATAATATGCATTTATTGTTACCTAATTAACCCAACGACTCCCTGTTCAAGCTTTAATCTAATTCTATTTTTAATGACCTTTTTAAATGCATAACAGGGGCTCTTCAATACATGTTAAGAAAAAGAAATAGTTGCAGTCAGTTTAAGGATTCAGTAAGATTGTAGAGAATTCTGCTCTGGCGTGAATAACAGGACACTTTCTGTGTAAAGAGTGCAGTTTTACATGCTTCTGACACCACAGCTCTCATTCAGACAGACAGAGGCAGTGGTACTGACAGACAGAAACATCACCGCATTGACCACTTGTCTACTTACATGACGTAAATCCTGTATTTGGCCCAAATGCTCAAGCGAGCATAAAGACAGCAAAGTGTATGAAGAACTTTTCAACCCACTTCACTTTTCAATACTTTGCTGTTTAAAATGAGTCTCTAAATGTCTTTTAAGTGGTCCCCTTACAACCATTTTAGTAATTGTGATTCCTCTAATTAATGTCAGGGTTCAGGTATTAATATATAAAACCGTATACTTTAGTTCTTTTTATTTCAGTGCACATGAGTTCCTGAGTGTGATGAATGATGGGAAGCGCTTAGCCTTGAGCACCACTCCAAAATGTGGATTTATAGTGCAGCGATGGCAATGTGCTTTGGAGTTTTTAAGACCTGGGACAGTCTTGCCTATATACCTACTCCCAAATGATTGCAAATGTGTTTAACTGATCTATTCAATTCAATTCAGTTCAATTCAATTCAATTCAATTCAATTCAATTCAATTCAATTTAAGTTTATTTGTATAGCACTTTTCACAATAATTATTGATTCAAAGTAGCTTAGTAGTAGTAGTAGTTTACACAAGGTCCACATTATTGCATTACAATCAAATTTTGAAAAGTTAAGGTTATTTGTTACCATAACTTTATTAATTACCATTAACTTTAACTAGTAACTAATAGCTTTCCGGGTGGAGGAGTTCAAGTATCTTGGGGTTTTGCTCACAAGAGAGGGAAGGATGGAGCGTGAGACTGACTAGCGGATTGATGCAGCGGCAGCAGTTATGCGGTCGATGTACCGTTCTTTTGTGGTAAAGAAGGAGCTGAGCCGAAGTCACCAGTCAGTCTACCTTCCTGCTCTTACCTATGGTTATGAGCTTTGGGTCATGACTGAAAGGACAAGATTTCGGATACAAGCTGCCCAAATGAGTTTCCTTTGCAGGGTGGCAGGGTGCACCCTTATAGATAGGGTGAGGAGCTCTGTCACCCGGGAGGAGTTTGGAGTAGAGACGGTGCTCCTCCACATCGAGAGAAGTCAGCTGAGGTGGTTTGACCATCTGTTTCGGATGCCTCCTGGATGCCTACCTAGAGAGGTGTTCCAGGCATGTCCCACCGGCAGGAGGCCTCAGGGAAGACCCAGCACACACTGGAGGGACTGTGTCTCTCGGCTGGCCTGGGAACGCCTCGGGATATATATATATATATATATATATATATATTTTTTTTTTTTACTAGAAAGCAGAAGAAAGTGGATATGTATGATCCTCATACATGAGCAACATACATTATTAACTACATTAACTACATCGGGTAGTTGTTTGTTTAAAATATATTGTAAAATACAAAAATAAGTGAAATAATTTCAAAATTTTGTAAAATAATGCTACGTAAAACATATTGGTACATACCTTAAACTGTACAGCCTAAAGCCCCGGTCAGATCACACAAATTTGTCACGAAATCGGCACAATTTCTGGTGTCGTGGGGATTCATTAATGTGCGACAAATTGGTGTTGTGATACTAGATTCAATCATTTCTTCTCGTGTACAGTGGCATAGTTCATGACAATCGTTATTATGTGTGATGCCTCACGACACCATCGCAAAAAGTCTAACATGTTAAATTTTTTTCCCAATCTACACGACGAGTTCTGTCATGTGGGTGGGTCTCTGTGGATAAGATCAGTTATTGGTTATGCAAACTTTATTTAAACCTTTTTAAATATTAAAACTTTATTTAAGCTTTATAAAATATTAAGGTGTTTCAATAAATTTTATCTGACAGACTGGCACAAATATGCAGACATCTCCATTTTCACAACAAGTTTCTGAGTTCTCTCATCCTCCCAACAGGGTTTGTTAGTCTGAGGTAATCTGGGAACATGTTCAGTGCTGCAAATACATTGCAATAGCATTTTCTGCTTATTCAAATTTGTCCTTAATAGTGAAAACAGTTTAATATCAGCTTTACTGAAACTGTGAATATTTCACTTTAATTTTATTAAAGCTGGTTTATTATTTTATTTAACAAACCAACACAATCTCACAGTATATATCATGTTTTGACGCATGCTGTAGCGGACTTGTTTTAAAGCACTTCACCTGGAATGTTTTTGTTATTCTAGTTTATAGATAACTGACCAACAAAAGATACATTAAAATTAAGATAAAAATTATAAAATTATATTTTGGTTTGTGCTTGTCCACTACTCAACTGTACGTGTGGATGATTTGTTTTGCTTTGTGGAAAATAAGGATTTAATGAATGCTTCAACTGTAATTGTTGTATCACAAACCTCAGTTATACATTTGCTAATTTTCTAATATGTCATTATTTTAAAGATTATGTCTTGAGCATCTGATTTTTTCTTGCTGCTGCTGACAGGCTTTCATTTTCTCCATCTCACTTGGGGCAAGTTCAGGTGAGTGTTTAATAAGTAACCCTGGCAGGAAAATATACATTTAGATTTCAAAGAATGTATCTTAATTGTCACAGTCACACAAGGAAGAAAGGAAGGGATCTCTTTTAGTCAGTTTTTTTTTCAAAACAACGTGAATAATTTAGCAGGAGAAGCAGGGAAGTGATTGTTGCAGGGTGAGAACGATCTTGTAAGCAGTTCACAAGGAAAACAACAGATCTTCCATCAACCACCAGAATATAATAGTCACTTCCCTCATTCATAGCATTTGCATCCACAAATGAAGAGAAATGTCCACAGGAGGAGGGAGACATCCACAGAAGAAGGCGAGTAGGGGAGAAGGTGAGGTGAACCATCCGACTTCGATTCCAGCCGATGAGTGACTGGAATAGGTGAGTTTATGTAGTTTGCAGTGATGGATGGTGCAAGTGTATGTGATCAGTATTCGGGTGATTGTGCACGGGTGTGGTGAGAGGTGGCTGGTGAGGGAGAGCGATGATTGGAGCTGCAGGAATGATATGGTGAGGGAGAGTGGTGATTGGAGCAGCAGGAACGAGCCGGGGATGTGACATAAATATTAAAAGGGAATCATAAGTTTAATCCTATCCATGTCGTAACGAATGCTTTTAAATAATGTAGTTATTAGTTGTTAGCAAGCGTCAGTGTTTATTGAGATTGAAATAAGATTAACAAAATTGAAATTGAGATAAGACGTTTTATTATAGCAACACTTGTGAGTGCTTAGGGGAATAACGCTCGTTGTAGACATCATGGGATGACTGATTGTGAAGGAATGTGTATGCTGGCACGCTTAGTTACCACAAGTCAAGATTTTATCAAGAACAAAAATCACATAATCTGACGTAGTGACTTTCGTAACCAACAATACAAATTGTGTGGTCTGACCAGGACTTAATCACCGCTTAAAAATACGGTCACACTTTATTTTGATGGTCCGTTTGTTGAATTTAAGTTACATTGCTTCTATATGCCATCTAATTGTCAATAGATTATAAGTAGACTGTTAGGTTGGGGTTAGGGTTAGGCTTAGTGTAAGTTGACATGTACTTGCAAAATTTCTAATAGTCAGTTACATGTCTGTACAGCAGTATCAATGGATATCAAGCAGACAGCCTACTAATACTCAAATGGACCCTCAAAATAAACTGTTACCAAAAATGCTAAATCATTTTATCTTTTCCAATTGAACTGCAGGAGTAACGGTGTTTCCTTGGTTACATCTGTAAACAAGGCTGGTCGTACTTACGTAGGTAATCTAAGTAGAGAATACCATCTAAACTTTTATTATGACAGCATGTTCCGCTCAGAAATGCCTTAATAAAACCCACAAAACAATACACACAATTTTCCTCCAGTATTTCACTCGTGTGCCAGTGAGTTTTTCAAACACCCTATACAAACTTTTTATTATCAACACATATAATGAAATTTTATGTCCAGATGCACAATTATACTTAATGAAGCACCATTTACATTGAGTATAGATGTTTACTAAAGCTTTAACGTTAGACTTTTAAATATAAACTCCAACTGATCTCCTAAATGAGCTGTAATGAAAACTGGCCAAGCACAATAATGAGCCATTCAGTATTTAATGATGAAAGTATTAGGAACTCACGGAAGAATAAAAGAAACAAAGTTTAAGGTTAAAGTTAGTTAAAATGACTGCATCTCGTTCTTATCTGTGTGTATTCGGCTGTTTTCCTAGCACTGCTGTCACTTGTACTCAGACTGTAAAAGGCCTGTCAGGATCCACACGTCTCATTCTCAGACATCTGTTCTGCACCTTCAGCTTATCTGATTTCTGTTAACTTTAAAAGCTTTGTAGTGTAAAGTTGTTGCAGTGCAGTTTGTGTGCAAATCCGGACATAGATCAACCAAACTGAACACAAAAATCTGCCAAATGCTGATTTTGCATACAGCAAAAGAGTTGAAAACCACTGCTCTATGGTGCTGAAACTTAAAGGTGGTGAATGGGGTATATACACACACAAACTTTTAAATTCAGTCAGCCAGCCTCAGGGCTTCCGGTTAATTGTCATCCCATACAAAATCGCCCCGTTTAAGATCAGATTTCTTTTAAAAACAGTGATCTTCACTGCCTGGCGATACTATATATAATGGTTATCAGACCAAACAAGAAGCACTGCGTTAAATTAGTTTTCCGGGTCATGTCTTTTTTATTAAATTAAACTGGGGAAATTAATTGTACTCCAGTTTTTTCAATGGAATCAATACTGAACTGCCTTTTGCTCATTTGCATTCAAGGGGAGGGGCTTGGTGGTAATTGGACATCCTGTAATGACAATAAATTTAGCAGATTCACAAAAACTTTGTGCAATTGAATGCACATGAATACTTCAATTTACATTTGGTGTGAACCCAGCAAAACCCGATGAAACCCAATGAATCACAAGAGCTGGTAGTTTTGAGTAATGTCTGTAATGTAGGGAACTGTGTTAAGAGTTTTTAAAAAAGTTTTGATTTTCAATTGCAAACTGTGGGCAAAGTGTGTTGTCTGAAGCTAAGAAATATGAAAGAAAGGTTTCACTAAAGCCCCGGTCAGATCACATGACTTTTATTGTTGGTTACGAAAGTCACTATGTCAGATTATGCGATTTTTTATTTTTCTTCCTTGGTAAAATCTTGACTTGTGGGTAACAAATTTGCCAGACTAAACGTTCCTTCATGATCAGTCATCCCAAAGCATTCACAAGTGTTGCTATAACAATATTTCTTATCTCAATTTAAAAATTGTTAATCTTATTTCCATCTCAATAAACACTGACGCTTGCTGACAACTAATAACAACATTGTTTAAGGCCATTCATATACACATGGATAGGATCAAACTTATGATTCCTTTTTAATATTAAGATATATTCTTTGAAATTTAAATATATATTTTCCTGCCAGGGTTGCTTATTAAACACTCGCCTGAACTTGCCCCAAGTGAGATGGAGAAAATGAAAGCCTGTCAGCAGCAGCAAGAAGAAACCAGATGCTCAAGACAAAAATCTTTAAAATAATGACATATTTAAAAATTAGCAAATATATAACTGAGGTTTGTGATACAACAATTACAGTTTATGCATTCATTAAATCCTTATTTTTCCCAGAGCAAATAAAATCATCCCCGCACAGTTGAGTAGAGGACAGGCACAAACAAAAATATAATTTGTATATTTTTCTTGAAAAAAAAATATTTTAAAACAAATTTAATTTCTATCTTAATTGTAATGTATCTTTTGCTGGTCAGTTTAGTTATCTATAAACAAGAATAATGAATAACATACACTTCAAAACAAGTCCGCTATATGCGACAAAACACAAACTGCCGTGAGATTGTGCCGATTGTTAAATAAAATCATAGCCCAGCCTAAATAAAATAAAGTGAAATATTCACAGTTTCAGAGAAGCCGATATTAAAATTTTTAACTATTATTAACAAATTTAAATAAGCAGAAAATGCTTTTGCAATGTATTTGCAGCACTGAACATGTTCCCAGATTACCTCAGACTAACAAACTCTATTGGAAGGATGAGAGAACTCAGAAACTTGTTGTGAGAATAAAGAGGTCTGCATATTTGTGCCAGTCTGTCAGATAAAATTGATTAAAACATCTTAATATTTTAGAAAAGGTAGTTAAAGTTTGCATAAACAATAATTGATCTTATGTACATGTTACCCACCCATAAGTAATTATGCAACCTATTTTTTGATTACCTGACCAGTGGAATAACGGCAGCACCTGCTGATATAACCGAGATATTATGTGCTCCTATTGCACAGTGTCACCCATGTGACGGAACTCGTTGTGAAGAATGAGAAAAAAAATACACATGCTAGACTTTCTGCCATGGTGACGTGAGGCGTCGCAGGCATGGTATTGGTTGTCATGAACTATGCCACATTACACTTGTGTGTTTATATGATATATGAATCTTGTGTCACGATGCCCCTTTTGTCGTTTACAAATCCCCACAACACCCTACGTCTAGGAATTTGTTCCGAAATCGTGACAAATTTGCATGATCTGACCGAGGCTTAAGTGCTTCTCAAGTGTCTTTTTTAAAACTGTAATATGGACCATTTCCAGTTCATTTCTCGTTTAGTCTTTATGCTTAGATCACCATGAGTGAAAACAAATATTTAAGAGCTGCTTTATCAACAAAACTGAAGTTGTAAGCAACATTGACACTGCTTCCCATGTTTAATTCTGTAAAGCTGCCTTCATTGAAAAACTATCATATACAAAGTTCTTTACACATAAATGTGGCAAGAGTGCTGAATTGCAGAACATATCTGCAATACTAGCATCACATTTTTTCTTCCTTCACCATTGCCATTTTCTTAGTGTGTTTATTTTGTTGTGGAGAGATAAGTGCGGAGCACATATTTTCATATTGATCTAAATGGCACTCTCAGCATGGTCAAGGCTGGATATGAGTGAGGATGACTTCTCCTTTAAACTATCACCCCCTTATCACTCCATTTAGAATGACAATGTTGTGCATTATGTAAAACATAACATTTAAATTAAACATTAAATGCTCTACGTATGATAATTCACAAACTAAATAATGATGAATGATGATTTGGAACTGGAATCAGCTGTGCACGAGCTCTCAAGTAAAGCTCTGGTCACACCGGGCTTTGTGTGTGCGAAAGTCGTGCGGCGCTGCGAAAATGGGCGGGATTAAACAAGATGATTAGACATTTAAAAAGCGAGCAATTGCTCCATGCTTTAAATTTCTGTCCAGAGAGGTCCTGTTTTGATCCTCGTTTGGTCTCACGCATTCAAGTGATGCGATTTCGCAGGTCAGAGTTCACCAAGCTTGAACTTTGCACTGCAGCAACATGCGAAACTTAACGCATGACCTTGCGTTTCCGGTCTGACGCATTCGCGTGCGTATGAATGGAAGTCTATGGGAGGAAAAGTCAAGTGTGACCGCAGCTTAATGATCTTTTTTTTCACTATTCAAAATGACTAAGAGCAGGGGTGGACTTAACCAATAAAAGAGTTAAGCAGCCACTTAGGGCCCTGGGGAATTAAGCCTGGTTTAAACTTCTGCGTTGAGTGATCGCTGTGACCCACGGCGCATGCCTTGCACGTTGTCATGCATTTATAATTCTGCACGCTGTTTGTGTTGCTCTGCAGTAACTTTTCTGAAACGCTAGCTGGCAGTGAGGTTTTTTTATTCTTCTGTGTCGAGTTTCTTCGCTGGTGTTTTTTCTTATTGTAGAAGTAGCTCAAACGTGCTCATTTTAAGGTGGGAACCGGGGGATGTGCAACAACTTTAATCATAAGGTAAACACAAAACAAAACATTCCATCTACAGCTCCTTTACAGCACTCGACACTTGTAAACAAGTCCCGTCGACACTTATCAGCGCTACCAAGCTGACCAATCACTGAGCTTGCGCTACACGTCATTGCAACGTGTAGTTACATTTTTTGAGAGGTCAGCATCAGCCACTGAGAGGACTATGTGTCCACGTGCAGGCTGTGCCGGAGCATACGCGTGCACTTGAGGCAGAAGTACAAATCAGCTTTTAAGGGGCCTGGCCAACATACCTGCCAACATTTGACTCTAAAAATCCAGGAGCCTAGGGTGTGTGGGGGGGTTGAGGCAGAGGCAGAAGGATGGGGATGTGAAGGTGACATTCTGGAAGAGAGTGGCATGCTGGAATTTACGAAAAATGGTTATGCACCAGGTGATGTGAGATCAGACATTACACCAATGTCGACAATCCGGGGGTGTTATAGACTGAACCAAAAAGCTGATAGGTGGGCGCTGGCGTGCTGGGAGGTTAAGTGGGGGTTAAATTCCAGGAGTTTTCAGGGAGAAAGAACAAAACAGGAGATGGGTCTGAAATGCGGGAGACTCCCGGGAAAAACAGGAGTGTTGGCTTCCAATGCCAAGAAGCCTACAATAATCATATACCTCTTTTATACATTTTCTGTCATATGTTTTAAAATCTATCTAAAACCATTAAGATTTTAACTTTATTACGTCTTTTCAAAACCAGGGCCCCCTTCAATAATTGAAAGTTCTCTCCGCACTGCACATGTTTGAGGTGTGATTTCAAAGACACTGCCAGTCTGTCAGTAATAAGAGTAGAGCTGTGGTAAAAGTAGGTAGAGTGTGCAAGAGTAAGAATTTTAAGAATAATTGGGAAAAAAAAGTAGAAATAAAAAACAATGAAACACAGCTACCTTTGTCAACCTGCTTTCTGGCCGAAACACCTGTCAGATGATGAGCGCTGTGAGCTTGTTAAGAGATTGAGGGCCCGTTCAAATAAAATAAAGAACATTTCCCAGTGAAAAGTAGCCGATTCACAAACAGCAATTATTCATTTCATATGAAAAATGGCAACAAGATTGGTTTGATTGATAGTGAATTTATTGCATTAATTTTACATTAGGAAGATAAAGGTTCTTTTAAAAATTAAAATATCTAAAATATACTTTAAATACATTTTAAACATGAATGTTTATTTACAAAAAAAAATCTACTGAGAAAAAAATGCTAGGGTCCCATACGTGAAATTGCTTAGGGCCCCCAAATCTCTAAGTCTGCCCCTGACCAAGAGAAATGTTCAAGTTCAATTTTTGGTGATTCTTTAAAAAGACAACAGAATGTATGATGTATGAACAGAATGTATCTGAGTGAAGGTCACCAATAAAGTAATCCAAATGTAAAATTGTTGACATTGTGGGACAATTTTGTCAGGCAGCACAAGGAAAGCTTTAGTAAACTGATCATCATAACTTTTTTTTATTGTTATTTTTTGGGGTTTTCACCTTTAATTGATAGGACAGTAGAGAGTATTGACAGGAAAGTGTGGGGAGCAGAGAGAGGGGAAGGATCGGCATAGGACCACGAGGCAGGATTTGAACTCAGCACTAACCACTACACCACTGGCACCGATATAACTTTTTGCCAAGGATTCAAAAACTAATATTACATGTAGCATATTAGCTCAAACTAAAAATCAAGTGTAACAAAGGCCAGCTAGTAAGTGCTGTGGAGGCAAACCTCGCTTCTCAGATCTCAAGATAGAGGTTGCAATCTTCAGCATCCTCACTAAACTGTGAGACTGTTTACATTGGTCAATTCATGCTTTCTTTTCTGATCAGATACCTATACGATTTGGAATATGGCACGTCTAAGTGCCCTTCGAAATGCATAAATAAATAAAATGTGTATCTGACACTTTAGTTGATATACTGTAAACTAGTTAAATTTGCAAAAATGTAGGATTTGAATATCAGCTTTATATCTGTTTAGTGGGACACATTTATGTGTTGAAACGTAACCAAAATACAACATCTGTCCGACGTTGAACATTGACGTCGGCCTGACATTGGGTTTTGATGTCAAACCAATTTTAATTTCCAATCAAAATACAATGTCCCACAATGTTGGGGTACCTGATGTCCTGTGCCTGCTGGGAAGGTTCAATTTGTTAAGTAAATGATAAAGTACATCCAGGAGGTTGTTATGGCAGAATGATTGTAAAAGATTGTTGTACAAAGCACTGTTGTACTGTATATAACTGAATGGCTTTCTTCTGTGAAAACAACCTACCGCATGTACTTTATACCACTTATTACACTATATGCCACAAACCATAAAATTAGACATAAAACATTGTTTTGAGCCATAATAGTTTATTCAGTCAGCACCCAGATAAGCCTGCATTATTTAAATGTTGTTAACTAGGATTACCCTTAGAATGTTACAATCAGAAGCAAGTATTCCAGACAGCTGTAACCAACAAAGAACATGTCCTAAAACACCCAAAACCATGCAGAAATGTGAGGATTTTGACCATGTTTTTCTCCCGTTTATCTAACCAACCTTCTGTCTCGGTACAATCTAACCCCCTCTTTTAGATCTTAAAACTCAGAGCTTCTGGTAGTACTCAGAAGAGGAAAGTCCACTAAAGGAGGTCGAGTGTTTTCATATATGGCTCCTAAACTCTGGAATAGCCTTCCTGATAATGTCCGAGGCTCAGACACACTCTCTCAGTTCAAAACAAGATTAAAGACTTTTTAGTAAAGCATATGTGCAATGCATCACATAACTGTAGGATCCGTGAGTGTGCTCTATGCAGGTGAGAGTGTGTCCTATACACTCTCAGAAATAAAGGTCCGTGAGCTGTCACTGGGGTGGTACCTTTTTCGAAAGGTACACATTTGTACTTAAAGGGTCTAAATTGGTGCCTCAAATGTATATATTACTACATAAAAAATGTAAGAAGAACACTTTGGTACTTTTTAGGTTCTTATATGTACCGTTAAGGTATTAATATGGCCCTTTAGGTACAAATATGTACATTTTGAAAAGGTACCACCCCAGTGACAGCTCACATACCTTTAATTCTGAGAGTGTAGGACACACTCTTCCTGTACTATTACACCAGGCACTTTGTTAGAATTACTTCAATGCTTTATATGTGTGTGTTTATTTACAGTATTTTAGCTACTGGAAGTTGGCAACTCACAGTAATTGAGTCAACCATGAACACCTCTGTGTATTCTAAAGTCAAATCTTAGACACACTCTCAGAAATACAGGTACAGGTGCTGTCACTGGGGCAGCACTTTTTTAAAGGATACATATTTGTACCTAAAGAGTCCACAGTTGTACCTCAAAGCTACATGTTAGTACTCAAACATACCTAAAATGTACCTTTGAGGTACCATTATGGACCCTTAAGTTACAAATAGGAATCTTTTGAAATAGTACTGCCCCAGTGACAGCACCTGTACCTGTATTCCTGTACAGCTTGACCAATGCAATGGTCTCAAACACACTAACAAATATACAATGGAACGGCTGAAAATGTAACAGAAATCAAGCTGTTGCAAAAGGCCCAGACCTCATCCTGACTGAAATGCTGAGGCAAGAGCTGTGGAGAAACAAATACCCAAAAACCTCAATAAAACTAGTGCAGTGGTGTGAAGAAGACTGGGCCACAATTCCTCCAGAACGATGCATGAAGCTGATAAAGTCACACAGAATACGATTACCTCAGGTAATTGCTGCTAAAAGTGAATCTACAGGTAATTGAATCATAGCGTGTCTTATACAGTAAGTTTGTCCTCCATCTCGCCTTTGTTTTAGTTCAATAAATAAAGACACTGTGTGATTAGGACACAACAAATACAATGATTAATGGTAATAATGATTTCCTATGGCAATAATTATAGTGCCTGAAATTGTGAAAGGACAGAGTATTTCATTAAACAAATGTTCTGCCTATGAAACAGCTTGATTTTATAGCTATAGTGTTGTGTATGATGTTTACTCAAGTTTATGCAATCACATTCTGTACGTTTTTTTAAAGGACACAATGAGGTAATAAAATGCATGATGAGAAAACAAATTACAGAATGATCTTTGGAGAGGAGGTCTCAGCGTGTGCTTATAGCATAATGTCTGCGCTCGCTATATATAAAACTGCTTTCTGTAATCAACTTGGTTTCCTTTGTTCTCTAATTGTTGAATGTGTCAAAGTTTATAAACTCTCAGAGCAGTTGTGTTCAGTGATATTTTTTAAGTAGCAACATAGCAAGTGTTGAATTGCTTTTGTTCATATTATGCGTTTTTAAATGACTCTTTTCTCCAAAGAAGAAAACATATGTGAACAAAGATTTAATTTAATTTAATTTAATTTAATTTAATTTAATTTAATTTAATTTAATTTTATTTTATTTTATTTTATTTTATTCATTTAAATTTTATTTTATTATTTTTATTTTATGTTTTATTTTATTGTTATTTTTTATTATTATTTTTATTTTATTTTATTATAAAATGTATAATAAAATTTATTTTTATCACTAATTTATCAGGAGTCACCCAGAGGAAACCCATGCCAATATGGGGAGAACATGCAAACTCCACACAGAAATGGCAACTGACCCAGCCGAGGCTCGAACCAGCAACCTTCTTGCTGTAAAGCGACCCACTGTGCCACCGTGCTACCCTAAATTTATTTATTTTTATTATATTTTATTTTATTTTTACTCACTTTTCTTCAGCTTAGACCCTAATTTATCAGAGTTCAGGCATGCCCCCCATCAAACATTGATGCTGAAGCCCCGTGTGCGCTATTTATTGAAAATGTCCAATAAGTCATACATGTCATGAAGAAAAAAAAGTATCATTTATAATGTCATGTAAAATGAAGATAAGTCCAGCAATGAAGATAAATCACAGTTCATGATTTTTGTAAAAAAAAATTGTGCAGTAACTGTAGTATGAACTGTATTTTTACTGTAGGATAGTTATGCAGTATGTTACTATATTTTAAAGTTGGATTTTGAAGATTACTGTATTTTACTGTAAAGATATGCACGGTAAATGGTACTGTAAATGTCAATGCAGTATTTTTGCTGTAATTGATTTACAATAAGTTACTGGCAAATTCCTGCTCCTGCCAGTAATTTACTGTATATTCTACAGGAAATTGTTAACAGTGGATTATTAAGATTATTAAGCTATGTCACACTGTAGGGTATTTGTACGGCACGGTTCAGTAAAACAACAACAAAAAAATTATTAAAGTGAAGGAAATAAAACATATGCCAGAGTAGTTGATGGTTGATAGTAGTTAGTAGTTGGTAGTTGGCGGTTCAATCCACTGTGGCCAATTCCTTATAAATCAGGGACTAAGCTGAAGGAAAATGAATGAAGCAATGAACGAATGAATGAATGAATGAATGATTGAATGAATGAATGAATGAATGAATGAATGAATGAATGAATGAAACGATGAATTTAGTGACCCATTATTTTTTTCTCAAACATCAGACTTAAAACTTTTTTTTTTCTTTAAAAATTCCCTTGCATACAATGCTTCCTGGTGAAAGTTGGCTCACTGGTCTCATCATAAAACTGCCTGTTTTGTGGACATGGTAATGTCTGTGAGTCTCAACCAGCCATCTCGAAATCAAATTATCCAGGAGTCTCTCTAGCCAAGTGCTTTTCCATTGGGGGCAGTCAAACAGTTGCAGACATGAGTTTTAACAATCATGAATTTTAACAACATACAGTGGGCACGGTTGTTTATAAGAACAGACTTTTAGGAGATGGGCAATTTATCTCTCTCCCATCCATATTGCTTTGCATGTTTAGTGAACTAATGACTCCTGAAATTGTGTTTCATAGGCAGACAGGTAGCAACTCCAAAAACAGAAATGTCTGCCTGGCTTTGATGTAACGGTCTGTTAGTCAGGGACTAAAACACATCAGTAATTTCCGTTAAGTAGTAGTAAATGGATGGAGTAAATAAGTTAACCCATAAATGATACTTAAGAGCAGCGAGGACCAACCCTGTACTTGAAGATCTTCCTTCCTGCAGATTGAAGTTGGAAGCCATATCACACACACCTGCCTGTAATTATCAAGTGCTCTTCAGGTCCTAATTAATTGCTTCAAGTGTGTTTGATCAGGGTTGGCGCTGAACTAGGGTGTGTTTCCCAAACAACGACATAACTCGCGGCTGAACTATCATAATGCGATGCATCGTTTGGGAAAAGAACAATGCAGTGATGACGAGTGTTTCCCAAAACCATAGTTTCTCTGTCGCAGATCCGTCATTTGAACTACGTTTTATAACATAATATGTCCATAATGACACTCTAAACGGGGGGCAGTAACAAGTTCTTTAGAGAAAAAAAACATATTTTTGTGCAAATTATATTGTTTTACATGCACACGCATTTTTAAAAAATCCAATATTAATTTTGAGAAAAACATGCACTCATTTACCATATTAATTGAAATATATGTAAATGTCACATATAGGGCCTATGTTTCCTTAACAAATATTTTTAGAACATTCCATGTTCTATTCTAAAACATAAAACCACTTAGTAACACATATTCTAATCTCATATAAATCATATAAATTGTTAGGCTAATGGTTGTAATTTACAGCAGACAATTTATTAAGAAAAAAAAAATCATACTTAATAATAATAATAATAATAATAATAATAATAATAATAATAATAATAATAATAATAATAATAATAACAATAATTATTATTATTATTATTATTATTATTATTATTATACATTTATTATTATTATTATTATTATTATTAGGATGTTTTTTATTTTAAGTCTACTTTTACAATTTGACACATTCAAATCACTACAGAAATGTTCTAACCAAGAGGCCCATGTCAAATCCAGATACATGTCTTTGAAAAATAGCCTACTATAAATTAAAAGCATTAGCGTATGCTATATATTTTGTTTTTACAAGCTTTGGAGACGTAACGTAGATTTCGCTTTTAAATAATAGGTCACCTATAGCTTTCGCCATGAGGCTGCGTTCAAAATGGCATAAATGTTTTCAAAGTACACTGTGAAGGGAGCGCAATTGTCAATATGAAGATCGCTAAAACTGAACTGTAAAATTTCTTTGAAAGCAAATTACACCTAAGAGAGATGACTTTTTTTCTTTAATCATTCCAAGTTTAAATGTTGGAACGTTCTAAAGGAATAGGGCATAGGGGGATAACTTGGAATAGAACACAGCCAGGGTCTATGTTTCTAACTACAGCTCCAGAAGTGTAGTTGCAAGCGTAAAAGTTTGCGACGCAATTTGCGAATGTTCGTTGGAACAATGTATTTGGGAAACACCAAATCAACGAACTACGTTTGTAATGACGCAACTTGCGACCTTAGTTGGCTAACCATAGTTTTCGAAAACGCACCCCTGTTTAGGAAGGTAGATCTCCAGGAACAGGGTTGAGCACCCCTGTTTTAGAGAATAGATCTATGCTTTTTTGTTTATTCAGTCAAACTGTGATTCTGTGTTTTTTTTCAGGGACTCTTCATACAAGTTACATTTACATTTATTTATTTAACAGATACTTTTATCCTAACCGAGTTACAAGTGAGGATAAAAAAAATCACCAGAGAGCAATAAATCAGTGCTTAATTTGGAAACTAATAATTTCCAGAACTAGTGTAGGGATGGATTTTACTCAGACTTAAATATTCATTCATTTTCTTTTCGGCTTAGTCCCTTTATTAATCCGGGGTCGCCACAGCGGAATGAACCGCCAACTTATCCAGTACGTTTTTACGCAGTGGATGCCCTTCCAGCCACAACCCATCTCAGGGAAACATCCATACACACTCACACTCACAAAATTAGTCTTCCCAATTCACCTGTACTGCATGTCTTTGGACTGTGGGGGAAACCGGAGCACCCGGAGGAAACCAACGTGAACGCAGGGAGAACATGCAAACTCCACACAGAAACGCCAACTGACCCAGCTGAGGCTCAAACCAGCGACTTACTTGCTGTGAGGAAACAGCACTACCTACTGTGCCACTGCGTCGCCTAGACTTAAATGTGCCATGTAATAAAACAACAAGAAAAGTTTCAGGATAGACTTTGATACATTCTTGCCCTCTTTCCTGAACTTTCCTTCCATTCTGGTATTAAAAATACTCAGATGTGACTGGTAGCAAGATTTTGTTCAATATTTTTGACAACAATTGATTAAATCCCAACAGATGAGTAAATCTTTAAGTCTCTGGTTAACTTTGACAAAATAACCATTCATTGCTTTCATAGGGCATTTAAAGAGAAGGATGAATGTCTCAGGGTCGCAAGTCTATATCTAGACCTGCCCATAGTGCATAGCTCTCAAGCTCAACAATATGTTTAATTTGGACTTCGATCTATTGACCTTATTCTTCAATGCGGAAGTGTGTGCGTTTTTGCGACTACCGATTCAGCTGCCTATGGGAGAAATGACTAGGAATAATAAACGGCAGAAAACGGTCACACTACTTACTCTACAGATAAGTGTTTGCATGACAATATAGACAATATAGAATAATATAAGAAGAAAATATCAGTTTGCAACACCAAGCAGCAAAACAAGCTGTTTTTAACGTCTAAAAATGAATGGAAGTGAATGAGACCGGAAGTCTCGAGCCAAAATGAAGAATAAGAATAACTCGTACGTGAAGAATAAGGTGAATACTGTTAGACTAATCTTTGAGTAATTGATGCTGTGCATTTACTTCTAAATTGGCGTTTATTGTTTGACTCCGTATTTGGCATGAGACACTTTTATCTGGAAGGGTTAAGTTTTGATGCATTCTGAATTCTCCTGAAATCTTTTATATCCGGTAGATTATGTGGAGGCTGGCGCTACCTTGATCTGTGTACATGAAATCGGAAACCATTCGTTTTCTGTTTATCGCTGATTTAGCAAGTTGTATCGAAATGACTAAATTAACCACACTTTTAATACGAGGGAGCAGGAGGCAACCGGGGTAATTAGGTATTTGTTAACCCTGCATCTTCCGATTAAATTCAGAATGTTGAGATCTTGTCCGTGAGAAACACGTAAACCCCAAGGCGTGAAAACTCTGTGCGGCATTGGGTTCCTAATAAGCATACAGTATAAGTGAAGAGTATGGGATCAGATATCAATCAAACCTCTAAATTGATTCATGAATGACAAATGTGACCCATTCTTAATTAGAAATACTGTCTACATTTGACTGTCACTTAAAATTGGAGTCAGACTGAATTCGGTGTTAAATAAATTCTAATAAACAACACAATTCTTTACAGAAGCGCCAGAGAAGGCTTAGACAGATTTAATCTTCGACCGTTCATCGGATTCCGTCGTTGGGCTGATAGAATGGAATCTTACACTAGCAAATTAAAGTCGCTGTGATAGATTTATTTATTTTTTTTTAATTATTATTATTGTGAATATTTCTTATACTTTTTGTATGCTTTTTAAAGAAAAGTTCATAACATAAATATGGATGTTTATTAAAATTGGCTAAAAATCCAGAGCTAAGGCTAAGTGCTGACCATATTAAAAAAAAAATTGACTCTTCGAAAGTATAACAATACCATATGTTTGCAGATAATACTGAAGTCAGATATTCTGCTTTGAATATATGTGTTACGTGTCTTTGTTTTGGTTCTTTTAACCCGCCAAATGACAGTTTAGCCAATTATATTTCAGCACCCTGGGTTGCCTTTGTGGAAAACTGTGTATTTCATTCAGTCATGAAGTCTCTCAAAGTGTGCATCCGCGACCGAAAATGAGACCTCCGTTGGACAGTAGCAGACTCCAAAAATGAGATGCAGATTCAGTTACACATGAGGTGGTTATTTATTAGCAAATTTTATAAATATTACGAACGTGAACATTAGGTGATCATGTAACATTGTAACCCCATGTCCTATAGTAACAACATGCTACGTGATGAGATCTGCGAGATTGAGTAGTACACTCACTGCACGCCACCAAAATGGTAAGGTTTATAATCCTATTAATAATTATTACAACCTCTTTAACATCATTAAATGTACATGCTGAATCACTGATATGTGTTGGTTTGCACCAAGCGGTAACCTCCCGCTCTCTCTCGGGAAGCCAATACGGAAGTAACTGAAACTGCAATTCATCAAAATTCCGCTAGTCCTGGCTCCATAATAGAGCAAGTTGCAATTGAGCCCACTGTTAGAATGGCCAATTTTACAACAGAAAAAAAGGTGTTTACATCCTGGTACAAAGAACGATTTTGGTTCATATAGCTATTATTACCCTCCATGACAACTGTGAGGGGGGTGAATTTTTTTATAACTCATCCATTTCCTTTATATTAGGTTATATTAAGTTTGCATAATTAAGGGCGTGGCCACTTGAGTGACAGCTAGGTCTCGCTGGTCGCCGTCACTTCACCTCAGCTGAATCCGGCAGATTAGCCACTGATCTCAGCATATTCATCGTATTTTTGTTCTGTTTTATGTGGCTTTACACAGTCAGCTGCCTTTTGGACTTATTTCTTACAATTATCAGATGATATGGGATGCTGTGTGCATTTAAATGTGCTCACAAACCATTCACGTGGCCTCGTTTCCCATGTGAGTAAAGTTATATACTTATATACCATCTCTATAAATGTAATAGTTTTATTTAAGATCATTTATCATTAATATTTTTCTTTAGACCCATAAAGCACTCCAGAATGTGACAGATTGATTAGCTGTAGGCTCTAGAACAGTCATCTGAAGCGTTGTCATACAGTGTTATGCTGGATTTCATCAAGAGTCTTGCATTTACTAACACACACTATATCTGAAGTGTTTGGAAGTAATTTGCGTTTTCCTCCTGTAGAAAAACGTCATAAGAGCAATGTTTAGTGGCTCAATGTATTACTACAGTGTTTTTAAAAGTCTAAACACTTTATTGATATAGTGTACAGCCAAGCACATGTGGTCAGAACACAAACGAGTCGCAGTTAATAAAGTATTAAGCGTTTCTCCCAAAGTAAAGTCTGTCTGCTAGGTCTAAGCAAAGTGCCAGCAGGCGTTTGTAGCTCCGCCCACTCTCCGCCTCTTTGCCCTTATTTGGTATCCCGCCGTGGGTGCGATGACGCGCGAACAAAATGGCGACGGTTGGCCGCGCCTACTAGTAGCTTCTTTTGCAGTGTTCAGAAACCTATGGGTGACGTCACGGATGCTCCGTCCATATATTTTACAGTTTATGGTTTGCACTTTATTTTCAAGATCTGAGGTGAACTATCTGCTGCTGCTTTCAGTATATGGCAATCAAACTCAGATTGTTAGCATTTAATACTGAATAAAGCACATGATGGATACCTGAGCTGATCATTTTCATAGTTTTCAGAATAAAATATAATAAATATAAAATTCAGGTGTTGGTTAGAACAAAAACTTCCTCTAATATGGAGAATATTTCTTCTATAACATGTTGTTGCTTTTATTTAGAACCCGACTAAAATCAGCCTTTAGGCTCAATAGTCAGGCACACTGATGTTGGTGTCATCAATCTGGCAACCTGCGCTTGCATGTGTTTTGAACCAGGCATGCAATACCTAGTTCAACCACTGGGTGTCAAACTTACATACTGCACCTTTAAAGTATATTTACAAAAATAAAAATAAGAGACCACACTTTAGAGTTATAACTGGTTCTCTGCATTTGTCTTTATGATTTGTGCGATGAGTAAAATGTTCAATTCTGAGCATTAATAAAACTACTGATAACATGTTATTAAAATGTCAAAAATGAACACTATCATTAAGAGCATTTATATGTAGGAAATTGAATGTTTTGTTTTGACCTACTGTTTGTGTGAAATTGCGCATTTATCACATTGTACTACACGAAATAGTAGCTCCATAACAAGCTAATTTCAGTTTAAATAACATTAGCGCCACAAATCAAAGAAAACAAAACACACAGCTGTCTTCCATTTTCATTTTCAGTTGCTCATTTGTGAGCTGTGTTCCCCCGGTTGGTTCATTTAACAGCATTTGTGCACCACAATGTGTGCACCAAAACCCCTAGAAACAGGGCTTATCTCTCACTCGCCTGATTTCCGGAATATTGTATACAATTTCCAAGCACCAGAGAGCTGCTATCAATATGTGGGTGACTCTTGGACTTTGTAGGGAGAGGTGGGCTGTCTATCATCATCACGTTTGAAAGTTCTACGCTGAAAAATACTTGGTGATATTTAAGATCGCTTGTTAGTAATGCTGATTGCTGCTCACGGATAATGACAGTGACACACTGACATTTATGAGCCCATTTTATAGCAGCTGCAACAATATATCAATGCTCGGGTATTTCAGCTTTTTTTTACTATTTGAATGAAGAACAAAGAATTATGTTGAGGTCAGAGTTAGTAGCCCCCCTGAATTATCAGCCCCCCTGTTTATTTTTTCCCCAATTTCTGTTTAACAGAGGTTTTTTCAGCACATTTCTAAACATAATAGTTTTAATAACTCATCTCTAATAACTGATTTATTTTATCTTTGCCATGATGACAGGACATAATATTTTACTAGTTATTTTACAAGATACTTCTATACAGCTTTAAGTGACATTTAAAGGCTGAACTAGGTTAATTAGGTTAACTAGGCAGGTTAGGGTAATTAGGCAAGTTATTGTATAACGATGGTTTGTTCTGTAGACTATAGAAAAAAAAAATTAGCTTAAAGAGGCTAATAATTTCGTCCTTAAAACGGTGTTTAAAAAATTTTAGACTGCTTTTATTTTTGCTGAAATAAGAATTTCTCCAGAAGAAAAAATATTATCAGACATACTGTGGAAATTTCCTTGCTCTGTTAAACATAATTTGGGAAAATATTTAAAAAAGAGAAAAAAATTCAAAGGTGGGCTAATAATTCTGACTTCAACTCTATATCAAGTTCTTACAGACAAAGTTCACCCCAAATGTAAAATAACAATAGCACTTTAAAGGGGTGTTCATAAGACTGTCATGACAGTTTTATAATCATGATATGACACATCATGAATATGAAGACATTTTATGCATGCTGTTATATTTACAGCTGTCATTACTGTCATTCCCTCAGTTATGTCATTTTAAAGGCAAAGATGACATCGTTGGAGATGTCTTTGTCATGAAAACCTGACTAGGCATTGGATGATAACTGTTTTCAAGGTATACCGCATTTTGGGAAAAGTCAAGGTTTTAGAACCGCCAAAATTTTCAGCTATACAGTTTCTGTGGTATGTGTAATATTTTTTATTTATGTTTTTTTGTTGTTGTTTTTTAGGACAACAGTATCTCCAGCAGAAAAGATATCCAAAAATGCCATTTTAAATTGTAAAGAAATCAGTGTTTGAAACTTGTCATCAAAATCTTTCCTTAAAAGTGTCAATACTCTGTAAAACAGCAGCATCATTGCTATTAAACAGTGTTGGGCAGTAGCGTCGCTATAAATAGTGACACACTAGCTTAACTACATTTCTGAGTAGCATGGCGGTGGCGTCGCTACTTTCTAAATCAAATAGCTTTTCAGTAGCGAAGCTATTTTTTTTTACTCAAGTAGCGCAGTAGCGTCCACACAAGCTACATTTACTGATCGCAGATCAATAAGTGGCGGCACCGACATTCACAGAGCTGTGAGGCCGGTGTCTAGCCGATGAAAGTAATCCATATGATGCAGAGAATGACAGATTTTTTTCTTGCTAACACGAGAAATTTGCTTGATGGAAAGATGACTGAGGGAGAGGAGTTATTTCTGAAGCAGGATTCCTCATGACCATACTGCACCTCGAGAAGTACATGTTAAGATGCAATAAAGATGCAATATCAGAAATTGATAATACTATAATGTTTTTTAACACAATAGTGAAGTACTCTAATTTGCTATTGTAATTTTTTTTTATTAAATATATATATATATATATATATATATATATATATATATATATATATATATATATATATATATATATATATATATATATATTCATTCATTAATTTTCTTCTTGGCTTAGTCTCTTTATTAATCAGGGGTTGCCACAGCAGAATGAACGGGTAACTTTATATACAGTTGAAGTCAGAATTATTAGGAAATTTTCACAGTATGTCTGATAATATTTTTTCTTCTGAAGAAAGTCTTATTTGTTTTATTTTGGCTAAAATAAAAAGCAGTTTTTTATTTTTTTAAAAACGTTTTAAGGTCAAAACTATTAGCCCCTTTAAGCTGCGACCTCATTTTAAGTTATTTTGTTTTCAATAGACTACAGAACAAACCATGACTTGCCTAATTACCCTAACCTGCCTAATTTACCTAATTAACCTAGTTAAACCTTTAAATGTCACTTTAAGCTGAATATAAGTGTCTTGAAAAATATCTAGTCAACTTTTATTTACTGTAATCCTGGCAATGTTAAAATAAGGGAGGCTATTAATTTAGGGGGCCTAATAATTCTGATTTCAACTGTATATATTTTATATATTGTATTTATACAACTGTATATATATATATATATATATATATATATATATATATATATATATATATATATATATATATATATATATATATATATATATATATATAGGCCATCTGCTATGTAAAACATAAGCTGGATAAGTTGGCAGTTCATTACGCTGTGGTGACCCCAGATTAAAAAAGGGACTAACCTGAAAAGAAAATGAATGAATGAAAGTTGTCATGACAAAGACATCTCAATCAATGTCATCTTTGCATTTAAAATTACACAACCGAGGGAATGACTCTTATTGACAGTTGTCATAACCATGCATAAAATCTTATTCATATTCATGGCATTTTATGACAGTATTCTAAACACCCCCTTCAAGCAAGGTTACCAATTTACTCACCATTTACTCATCTTCTTGGGGTTTCAAACCTTTATGAGTTTCTTTTGTTTCTGTTGCTATTTAAGTAAGATATTTTGAAGAAGCTGTAACATGTATCAAGGATAAAACAAATACTATGAAAGTCAATGGTTAGAGGTTTCCAATTTTCTTCAAAATGCCTTCTTTTCTTGTTCAACAGAAGAAAGTAACTCAAGCTGTAAAGGATGAGCAAATGATGACAGAATGTTTTGGGTGAACTTTTCATTTAAGAGTGCAAAATCATCTTTAAAAAAACATATTAGATCTATTGGTACCATCCAAAAGCATGAGGTCGAATGGATTATTATTGAGATAACTACATTTAAGAGAAATAAGCATTTTTCTTTCTGCTTTTGTAATCTCTGTTTTATGTTTTTCAGATCTGTCCAAATCAACAAAGACAATGTGAAATCTCCAGTATCTCCATCATTAACACATCTCAGCTCACTGAAGTACCACTGGCAATCTCCATATGGAACACCAAAGAGTGCAGGAGGAGCTCATGTGTACCGACCCCTGGGGGAAACTCGTCGCTTTTACCTTTGTTCTTGTTGTCAAATTTTTTAATTCGTCTGACAGTGCACCACTTGCTCTTCTCTTCCTTTTAAATGAAAGATCTGTCTTGATTCATCTTAAAGTTTTCTTTTTTCGAGCCCCCATTTCACAGTCTAAAATGACAGCTACGCTAAAGTTATGCAGTGCTTCTGGCAAGGCTGTTTTTTATGAGAGTCTGCAGATTTTCTCTCTCTCTCTTAGCTCTTGTAATAAGTAATGATCAATCAACAGGAAATGGGCCTTGAACAAAAGGTAATAACCGAAAGGGCTTCAGTGCTAATCATTTATCATTGTAAGTTATGACAATAGGCTGTGATTGCATGTTTGTTAGTTTTCTGCTGAAATAATTCTGGATGAATTTGGACTTTCAGTGATGAGCAGCAGTCTTGCCAATCAGCCAAATACACATCATGTTTGACTTTGATGATGATTACATGTCTTCAATTTTTAATTATTTTGTTTATTTACTCAGAAAAAAAATGGCTTATTTGACTACTTATTTAAAAGTTGAGTTGAAACAACACAATACTTAAGTTTTTTTATGGTAAAACATAATAGTTTTATGTTCAAAACACTTAAATTTGTAAAAATTAAATTAACTTGTTCGACTTGTGTTGGGACAACATGAAAGAATTACACTCACCGGCCACTTTATTAGGCACACCTGTCTAACTGCTTGTTAACACAAATTTCTAAACAGCCAATCACATGGCAGCAACTCAATGCATTTAACCATGTAGACATGGTCAAGACGATCTGTCCTAGTTCAAACTGAGCATCAGAATGGGGAAGAAAGGTGATTTAAGTGACTGAACGTGGAATGGTCTTTGGTGCCAGATGGGCTGGTCTGAATATTTCAGAAACTGCTGCTATACTGGGATATTAACACACAACCATTTCTAGGGTTGACAGAGAATGGTCTGAAAAAAGATAATATCCAGTGAGTGGCAGTTCTGTTGGTGCAAATGCCTTGTTGATGCCAGAGGTCAGAGGAGAATGGCCAGACTGGTTTGAGTTGAACATTCCTTTTTAAACATTCCAATAATGTTATCATGTATTTGTTGGCAATACAGCCCATCTTAATTCCTAAAGCACTAGACCTTTCTTGGATACAGCCTTTTTAACAAATCATAATTACAATCACCTGTTGACATCACCTGTTTTAAATCACATCGTTATTTAATCAATTTACCTGAATACTTGCCTTAAAGTTTTCTGGTCCCAACTTTTTTGGAATGTAATGCAGGTCTGATAGACAGGAAAGGATGTATATTTACAAGTGAAATGAAGTTGATCAGACAAAAGATTAAATATTTTATGTTCATATTGGCTGCAATGAAATACAAGTCAAGGTAAATTTGGAAATCAGAAGTTTTTTAATGTATTATTATATCATTTTAATATTTTATACAAAAACTGTCATCTGATCTCATCTGTGTGGAGTACTGGTAATACAAAAGTATTGTAATGCATTAAATTCCAGAGCCAGTAATAGTGTAATGTAACTAATTACATTGAAATTAAAGTACTTAGTTATATATTATGTATTACATTTTGGAAGTAACTTGCCCAACTCTGAATCTATATGATATGCTGGATATGCTATATGATATCATATCCTCAATGTATTTTAATAATGAGATTTTCAGTTTATGTGTTGGCTGTTGGCTTCGACAGAATCCGAATCATTCTCATTCCCAAATCTTGGCCTTCAGTTATTCAGGATTCTTCATTGAGAGAACATGGTTCTGTTTGCTTGATTTAACTGCAGGCTATAGGACAGCCCATTGAAGGGAGTTTTATAGAGAATGAGAGAGTGAGGTTTTTATCGCTTCACCTGAGCGATGGGGCAGCATGATAAAGAAGCAAAGATGATTTGTTTTCCAGCGTTTCCCCATTCTGTCACTCTCACTCAGTGCAGGAAACGTACGAGACATTCTACATCATTATGACACCTAGGTAATTAGCTGTGCGAGGTTTAAATGATTTGCTTCGTCTTGTTTTTCATGGGTAGCTGGGTAGCGAGGCCTGAAACTACAACACCAAAATACTTCAAAACAAACTTTTCTTCATTACTGTCAGAATTTCAAGGAAGAATAAAGTGACTTAAGGAACCGTTCAGCCAGAAAATAGATTTACCCACAAATGTATATTCTGTCATCATTTAACATTTCTTTTCACACCTTTAGAGCTTTACAGTGACTTAACTTGTTCCAATATTGCTGTTTCATCTCGGTTCAGTTCAAAGGATGCAACTATTAGATTTTGCTAGTTAAATGTGCACAAAACTTTTTTGAATAGAGTCATTCATTTAATTGAATGACTCTCGGTTAAGTCTCTTATTTATCAGGGGTGGCAACAGCAAAATAAACCGCCAACTATTCCAGCATATGTTTTATGCGGCGGCTGCCGTTCCAGCTGCAACTCAGTACTGGAAAACACCCGTACTCTCTTGCATTCACACACACACTCATAAACTATGGCCAATTTCATTCATTCATTTTCTTTTCGGCTTAGGCCCCTCATTAATCCGGGGTCGCCACAGCAGAATGAACCACCAACTTATCCAGCACATGTTTTACGCAGCGGATGCCCTTCTAGGTGCAACCCATCTCTGGGAAACATCCATACACACTCACTGACACACTACGGACAATTTAGCCTTCCCAATTCACCTGTACCGCATGTCTTTGGACTTGTGGGGGAAATCGGAGCACCTGGAGGAAACCCACGTGAACGCAGGGAAAACATGCAAACTCCACAGAGAAACGCCAACTGACCCAGCCGAGGTTCGAACCAGCGACCTTCTTGCTGTGAGGCGACAGCACTACCTACTGCGCCACTTTTCTTTTCGGCTTAGTCCCTTTATTAATCTGGGGTCGCCACAGCAGAATGAACCGCCAACTTATCCAGCATTTGTTTTATGCAGCGGATGCCCTTCCAGCTGCAACTCATCACTGGGAAACACATACACACTTATTCACACACACATACACTAAGGACAATTTAGCCTACCCAGTTCACCTGTACCGCATGTCTTTGGACCTACTGCGTCGTCACTATGGCCAATTTAGTTTATTCAATTCACCTATAGCACTCGTTTTTGGACTGTGAGGGAAACCAGAGCACCCAGAGGAAACCCACACAAACATGAGCAGAACTTGCAAACTCCACACAGAAATGCTAACTGGCCCAGCCAGGACCAGTGGCCTTCTTGCTGTGAGGCGACAGTGCTAACCACTGAGCCACCGTGCCGCCTTGGTTAGAGTCATAGGAGCAAATTCTGGAAGCACTGGGAAGGTGCTGAAAAAAGGTTAAAGGTGCCAGATACGTCCCAGGAGCTACATTTTTTTTCAGTTTTTGTTTTCGCGAATCCACCAGAGGCTGCTGTGTACGTTTTTTAGATATCTGTGCCATTTGCGCCTGATGTTTTTGCGTTAATCCACCAGAGGTTGCTTTCGATTGACTGTTTGACTGACTGAATCGACTGAGCCACCCTCCATCACCCTTCTCCTTCCCTAAACCCAACCAATTGTATTGATTGACTCGCCCACTCACTTCCCTAAACCCAACTGACAATTTTCAAAAGCAATCCAGAAAAAAAACCCTCGTCTGTTTTTACCAGATTTTCAGATTTTATCACATTCTCACCCTGTTATTTATTTATTTATTTATTGCATTCTGTTTTTGTCTTACCTGCTTTGTGGAACTGTTCTCCACCGGACTCAAACCTCGTCGTCGTGGTCAACTCCTCTCTGCGTCGTAAGTCTGTCGATGTACACTGCTAGCTAATGGGACAAACTGGTAACTGTGGGAAAGCTGCCCATATGTAGGTAAGCAGTCAGCTGTTAAGCGCGAAAAGGATCGGCATCATACCGCCCCCGTAGTGTTCATTTTAAAAATGAAATGCAGCCATACGTACTTCTGGCTACATAATTCGCGATCTCCAGAAATGTCTATAGGGCTACGTTTTCAGAATGAGTCTATGTTGACATCATTAGCTTCTCAGAGACTTCACTATTCTCTCTAACATCATTAGTCTCTCACAGCACATAACTAGCCTGCATTCCAGTTAATTTTGTATGCCCTTCACTTGCTAACTTCTTTCCATCTTGTTTTCTCCTGTTTGGATGATATCAAAGTGCATTGACCTTGAAATTTAGGAAATTGTAGGTTGTTTTTGACGTTTGATCTTCACTGTATGTATTCTGAGAAGTCAGTGAGTGAATCAAGGCTTTGAAAGACTTAAAAAAAGAGTAGTTAGATGACATTTAAAAATGAAGAGGCACTTATGACCCTCATATGTTGATTCAGATTCTGCTTTTTACACAATTCATATTCTTTTTTGAATGCTAAAATACAGCTTGGTTTTCTGGTCTGTTGTGTTGGGCAAGCTTCTCAGAACAACCCCACCAGCTTCCTTGCTGAGGCGATTTAGCACTGATTATTTTGGTGCAGATCTGAATGTGATTGTCATGTTCCTGTATATGCCTAAATGAACCAAATTAAGGGAGAGAATGTGCCAGGTTGTGAAACAAAAGCTCAAATGAGGCAGGTGTGAAAATGCCCTTACTCACCCTTCTCCATTCTAAAGCCAAATGATCTACTGTCTATCATGAAAAAAAGGCAAAACAATTGTTACATGGAAATATGAACTCTAAACATCCAGTAAAAGGGCTCTCTTTTAACAATCTATTCAACCCAGGCTCATTCTGATTACGTACCCCTATATACATATCTGGAGAGAGCAAATTAAGCCCTAGGAGCTACGTTTTTTTGCAGTTTTTGTTTTCGCAAATCCGCCAGAGGCTGCTGTGTATGCTTTTTGAGATCTCAAATTTCTCTCGTGAGTGCCATTCGTACCTGCTCTTCTCATGTAAATCCACCAGAGGCCGCTGTTGACTTACTGACCATTGACTCCCTCCCCTTTCCCTAAACCCAACCAATTGTATTTTGAAAAGCACCTATTGACCAGCGCACACCCACTTCCCTAAACCCAACCACAGTATTTTGAAAAGCAATGCAGAAATAGAAATGCCGCCTGATTTTTACCATGTTTTCATATTTTACCACATTTTCGCCCTGTTATTTAATTGTAAAAATTCAAGTTGGTGGGCGGGTCAATCTGTGTTTTTTAAAATACTATTGGTTGGGTTTAGGGAAGTGGGAGGGTGGGGATAATCCGTCGATTGGTCAGTCAGTTAGTCAGTTGGTCAACAGCGGCCTCTAGTGGATTTACTTGAGAACAGCAGGCACAAATGACACACGTGAGAGAAATTTGAGATCTGTAAAAGCGTACACAGTAGCTTCTGGTGGATTCACGAAAACAAGAACTGCAAAAAAAAAAATCTCCTGCGATGTATTTTGCTCTCTCCAGAAATTAATATCCCCTTATTAAGTCATGACGTATCGGTGACGTATGAAATACTTTTTCCAGGTCTAAGCCGCTACTCAATTGAATTGAGAAAATATTCGTTTATGGCCATTTTTTAGTCCTATCACACATTAAGGTGAGTTTTAAATAAAATCATAGTGTACACAACAGTCTCTGGACTTGCTGCATCGAAAACACCAATATTTTAACAATTTATAAAAAATGAATCACTTTCTGGCCATCAGATATAAGGCACGAATATATGTTTATATAAATATATTGCGATTGTGATTTTCAAAAGTATTACTGCGCTTTGTGAACGTTTATCTTTACTTTGTAAACGCTTATTTAATGTTTAAACATTTATTATTACCATTTGATATATATATATATATATATATATATATATATATATTGCGATTGTGATTTTTGAAAATATTACAGCCATACCTGCCAACACTCCCGTTTTTCCTGAGAGTCTTCCGTATTTCAGACACATCTCCCGCCCACCTCCCGTATTGTTCTGTCTCCCGGAAAACTCCCGGAATTCCACCTCCCCTCCCCCGCTCCTCTGCTTTTTGGTCCAGTCCCCATGTTCAACAAACCCACCGGGCAACCATCTTCATACCTGCTTCCCAGTTCGCGCGCACTTTCTCTGCAGTTCCCGCGCACCCCGCCCCCACACTCTTCACTACGCGCGCACCTTCACTTTTGATTACTGGTGGTTTTACCTATTGGGATGAGGTAAAATGTGTCATTTTTACGGTTGATCATAAGTTGGCATTAACCTTTATATCGGCCTTTACAAAAAAGAGTCTGGCTTTTATATAGAGTTCAATGGAGTTAAACAGCAGATTATAGTGTGCATGCAAAAACACACTTACTGTGTTCTGAGAGCTGAGGTACTTACTTTTTTATTTATCCAAACATATCAAGGTCTTTCTTACACACTCACCCCCCTTTCCCATCTCCTACAAACACTATACTCCATATAAAAGCCAGAACTAAGCTTATTTTTGCACTGCAACTGATGATCAACAGTAAAAATCACAAATTGTATCTCTTCCAACAGGAAAAATCAGCAAAAATCAAGAATACCTGATTATATGCTGTCATGGCTTTGCATTCAAAAAATGTCATTATAATGGAAGTCCATAGGGTAAAAACAGCCACAAGCATAACAAAAGGGAAGCAAATTTGCCCAGAATATATTGTAGAGTCAAAATAAGATTTGTCACCAAAAATCTGAGAAATACAGAGAAAGTTGTGGACAAATATAGACTTAAAATCACCCCTGAGTGGAACAGCACACAAGGGTTAAGGTGTGATCAATATAATAAACAATTTGCTGACCACACTTAAAGTTATGTAGACTTTCTCATCCTCTTTAATACAGCAAGTGCATTAGTGTGCAAATCACTCATTAATACGACTCCGCTTTGACGTGTCCTTCAGATCTGCAAGCTTTGTCAAGTGAGAACATGCCAGCAATTAAACGAATTGACAGCTATTATGATGTCACGGAGGACGTGGTAAGAAACTTTTACCTAGCTGTAATTATAAGAATGTACTTGTAAGTTCTTTTTGCAGACTAATTCCCGTATTATTATTAGGCTTGTTCCCTGAGCTCGGCAGCGGCAGAGACTGTAGTCACACATTCTGTAATCTAAATCCAGCAGAGACTAAACTGTTCCCAGCACAGCATGGTATTAGGACCAGTCCTCTCCCATCTACTACTCAAAGAAACCCACCTGCTGAGAAAAGATCCATGAGTTTCTGAATAAGCCTAGCTGGATTTGTGGCGACGACAGGCTGTTTTTCAAGCCTTTGTGTGTTCTTTCTTCCAGCTCTGTCGGTGTCCCGGTCGTTCGGCGAAAGTGCATTAATTGATTTGGTTAGTGGCTACATACAGGTTCTGAAGAGATGATTCATTGAAAAGTGGCCATGAGCATTCTGATAATCGAAACTAACATGGCCAGAGTTCAGAAGTGTTACGTTCTAGTCAAGGATCAGCAGAAACATTAAAGAAGGAGGACAGGAGAGGTACTGTTTATAAAATATTATATATGGTAATATATGCAAATTGAATATGATATACAAGGTCAGAGAGTGGCACAGTGGCTCAGTGGTTTCCACTGTTGCCTCACAGCAGGAAGGTCACTGGTTCGAATCCCAGCTGAACCAGTTGGCATTTCTGTGTAGTGTTTGCATGTTCTCCCCGTGTTCGTGTGGGTTTCCTCCAGGTGCTCTGGTTTCCCGCAGAGTCCAAAGACATGTGCTATAGGTGAATTGAATAAACTAAATTGTCTGTAGTATATGAGTGTGTGTATGAATGCGAGAGTGTATGGGTGTTTCCCAGTATTAGGTTGCAGCTGGAAGGGCATAAAACATATGCTGGAATAGTTGTCGGTTCATTCCACTGTGACGGCCCCTGATAAATAAGGGACTCAGCCGATGAAAAATGAATGAATGAACATACAAGTTCATATTTTGATTTTACATATACAAAATATCATAAAATTTACATATATAAAATATCAATGTCATATGTTTCAAAATAATCCAAAAGGTCAGTTTACATAAACATTTCTAAAAACCAATGTAATAGTAAATATGTAAATATATTTTGAAATATACTAGCCATAATTTATTTCATATATACAGAGGGGATGCAAGGGGATGGGATGTGTTGTAATTGATTCATAAACCGTTAAAATGTTTAGAGTGAGGGTCAATTTTGCAAATCAAAATGAGAACATTAACAAATTTAAAAATAAGGAATCGCTTGGTTGGTCAGTCCAACACAAGCTTATGGCAATACGTAACTTTTTGATTTAGTGGCTAATTCGTATGAATTCGTACGATCTAATTCGTACAATTTAGTATGATTTCCTCATCCCACAATGACGGTTGGATTTAGGGTTGGGGTTGGATGCCACGCCTCCTTTTTAAAATCAAACAAGTTTGTACGATTGAACTCATACGAATTCGTACAAATTAGCCACTAAACTGACAAAAACGTAAAATACTTAAACTTTCTCGTGAGATCAGGCTGGTCAGTGAGTCAGTCAACAGCGGCCACTGGTGGATTTATGTGAGAACAGCAGGCGAGAATGCCACTCGCAAAAGATATTTGAGATCTCAAAAAGCCTCTGCTGGATTCACAAAAACAAAAACTGGGACGTATTTTGCTGTCTCCAGAAATGTATATAGGGGTGCGTAATCAGAATAAGCCTGGGTTGGTAAATACATTTATTTATTTAACTGATTTTATTGATTTTATTATTTTCTAAAATCATAAGACATATACTGTATACACCAATATCACAAAGCATTATGTTTTTAAAAATATTTTTATGTGTTCAGCCCCCTTTTGTTTCATGGCCAATTAACAAAAAACGACAAAGTCTTAACAGATACTTTTTAAACCATTACGTTAGCTTGAATGAAATAAAAATAAATGAAACACAGATGTCTCATCTAACTCCCTGTTTAAGCCAAAAAACATGCAAAAAATCTATTTAAATAACAACAAAAAGCTTGCCTATCAAACACAGCAGTATTTGTACCGAGTTACAGATGACTTGTTAATGACCTTACAATATAACAATAATAATAAGCAGAGACAAAGAACAAACAATATATTTTCAAAGTGTCTCTCCTTCAGTTTACAGTACCTTTTAAGTTCTGATTCACAGATACTCAGAACAGAAAAAACATGACAAGAGAGAACTAAAGTGGGTAGTAGAAAATAACCAAATAAAGTGGGTAAGTCTATCTTATTCTAATTCAGTAGTTAGCAAGATGGTAAACCTTGTTAGTAAATGGTCAACAAATTATACAACAGTTCGACTGCATAATCGTGTATATAAAAGAAAAAAATTACACACGGAGAGTCTCAAAAATCCTTTTGAATGAGGGACTACTTTTTTCCACCATTCATTCAAGTTTGCAGCTGACAGTCAGAACATTAACCGTTGCTACTTCACCAACATCACTTTAGAGCTGGTATTTGAATTATTCTCTTGCGTAATGTCTAAAGTGAAGACAAAACAGGTGATTTTGCTGTCATTTTAAGATTATAAGACTGAAGAGCATGAAATGCCATCAGTCTACAGAGATTTTCCAGTATTTCTCTGCTGCAATTGGGATATCTCAATGATTAACTCTGAAAAATACAATACACAGCAAGCACTAGCAGTAATCTGGTATAAATACAGCACTACAATGTACAAAAGAAAGAGATCGACTAAGAATGTCACTTACCTGATTTATAATGTTTTGATCAGCTGTAGTTTGAAATTACGCTGAGTTTTTCTCCTCTAAGGGTTTATTATGCTGTCTTTGATGCCATCTTATGGTGGAACGTCAACAGTCTTTGCTCTGCTCATGTGACAGATTGATGAATGCCGATGTGCTTTCTCTCCGAAATTATAAAAGCTTAAAATAGGCACTATCCTTATAAATAAACTGCATAGTTGCCATCTAAACAACTGCATTCTTGTCTAAAAAAAGCCTCAAAAGTACATTATGTTGTCCAACAGCTGCAATATTTATCAAATTGTAGTGAGTTTATTAATCTGCTGTCATGTGGGCGGAGCAATACAGAAGGGTGAGGAGGTTGTACGAGTGCTGTTATTACAGAACATCGCACAGCTATCGGCCAATCAGATTCAAGAACCAGACAGAACTGTTGTATAAACATGAATAACATTCAAGTTGAAGCCAAGGTTTTCACTTTAACGCTCTTCCTCAAATTATTGTTACTCATATCTGTTAACCATTTACTTACATAACTTACCATTAACATAGCATTAGTTAATGGAATTTTGAAGCTTATTGTAGTGTACACTACTTCAACATTATCTAGTGTGTTACTAACATTTGTTCATTATCTGTTCATGTTAACTAACGCATGGACTAATATATTAATTAACACATTATTATATGCTTAGTTTACATATGAGACTTGGTGTTGTTGAATAAATGTGGTGTTCATCGTGAGGTCATGTTATCTAATCCACAAACAAATGCATTAGTGCATGCGTAAATAAACTTTTGCTAATTGTAAAAAATAAATGTAATACATGTAAAGTTGTGCATAAGAATATGCAAGATTATGTAATCAGACCCCCTAGTTTTTCTGGGTTTCTTTTTTTTGTGATAAAAATGTTTTGTGGTGGTAATTCCCAGAAATTTGCGTACAATTTTGTAATTAGATAGATAGATAGATAGATAGATAGATAGATAGATAGATAGATAGATAGATAGATAGATAGATAGATAGATAGATAGATAGATAGATAGATAGATAGATAGATAGATAGATAGATAGATCTCATGTATCATAGTAGGTAGCCTATTATGTTAGGTGTGCATACAAATAAAGCTTCTTTATTTTGGTCTCTTGTCAAGACAAGATCTAGAACAGATTTAAAATGGTAGGGATTAAGCCAAAGGAAGTTTGTATAACTCTTATTTTTATCCACAATTTTACTTTCTCTCAAAATTCACTCCCCAGAGCATCTGACATCATGTACCTCACTCAGGACATGCGTTAGGGCTTCCCCTACCGCAATACATCTAAAACACGGGTTGCCGTAAAACTCGTCAGTGGAATGGAATCGTTTTCTCTCGTTAATTACAGGGAAAGAGTTAAACAAAATAATAATCATAATACCAGCCATACATGTAAAGCACAAAAAATGTCCTTCAATTCGGTCATGTCCAGCGGCCGTTATCCGTGAACCAATCTCCGTCTGTTTGTTCTATTGCTCCATTTGTTAAATGTTCCCCACTTTCTTTTGCAGTCTGAAGTGCCCAATTCGCACCACAGGACGTCTAATCTCATCTTTGCATTGACTTCACATGTAAATCACTCGCGCTTCATCCGCATCTGTTTACTGCACAGGCTAAACCCCTCAAAAGAAGAATGAAACTCAAACAGGTTTTTGACAAATAACAGAGACTTAATGATGATAGATTTTCATTTTTGAGGTGAACTATCTCTATATCTTTCTTTATAAAACTTTATTGAATACATTACTTACTGTACTACAACATGTCCTCTCAAAATGTTAAAATCCGAGCACTAGTACCACACTCAAAATTGCTGTTAAAAAACGGCCAGATTCTACAATAAAATAATGTTTTTTTCACTAAAACTGTAATATTCTGTTAAAAACAGTGCATTCTGGGTAACATTTTTGTTTTTGAGAAAGTAACCAACAGCAGAAAACTGTGAGTTAACAGAGTTCAGATTCGACGTTTCAAGTCTGTGTTTGAAATCACACTTTGCACCCTTGTTTACTATTATGTACACTAGTTTAGTAATATAGTTCACCTGACAGAATTAATGAACACAAATGAGTGAATTCAGACACTGATGAACACCTGCTGTTAATTACAATCACTGACGGAAAGAGAATCAAGAAACACAAACAGTGACGTCAGTTACAACATTAAATAATATTAACCAAAATAAAACACCTTCAGTCTCAGCAGAGGATCATTAAACAACACCACAAACAACAGATACACTTATTACTGAAAGCTTTGACTTCCATACCATTCTTATCGAGAACCAACAGAAATTTAGGTGTTTTTTTGCGTGTGTGTGTGTGTCACCATAATGGAGTAAGGGGCTGGTTCAGTTGGCCTCTTTGCCCTTGAACTCATTAATTTAGACTCTCCAACTGCTGTAATACAGATTATTCTAAACACTTTCATTATAACATTAAAGCTGAACAGCCAATAGGTAGATATGCCTAGTTCTGTATTGATAAAGGGCTGGTTGACTGGCTTTATGCCATAGCCTTTATACTTTGTTGCAGATATTATTTTATTAATGTCACATGAAAACAGGAAGGATGGCTAAATCTCTTACAGTGTTAAGAAACAACATATACAAAAACAGTTCAGTTATGATAAGGTCACACTCAGACCTCATGAGTCAGATCTTGTACCTCAACAATGGTAACAATTAATATGTTTCATTCCGCAATGCATGCTGGGTGTAGCACAGTACATAAATCCCAGCATGCATTGGGGTATGAATAAATTATGTAAAATAATAGTATTATAGTTTTCTTTGTTTGCGTTTGATTCTGCTGTTGTTTATGTTTAGACTTTCAGTAGCCAGTTTGTGATGTTTGTGAGTTAAACTGTTATATTTGTTACTTGTCACCATCGTTGGGGTTCATACGCTGATTATTGATGTCTCTTTGAGCGCAACTTATATCATAGAACAAAGTGGTTATGTCCAAGATATTCTTAAAAAACAGAATTCAATGCCATATACAGGCATGCTGTTACACTTAACAATAAATTAAACATTGGATAGAAGCAGTGAATAAAACAGACTGTTCTCACAGGGAAACGTAAGTAAATCGAACTAAATTGTATGAGTTAGATCGTACGAATTAGCCACTAAATTAAAATGTTACAAATATAAAAATGCAATGGAATTATAAATTAGTACAGGCTGTGCCTCACTAAAACTAATATGAACATCAGCAGATCTTAGTTACTTTTTTTTTTTTGGCTAGCTTGCTTGCTTGAAAGAAAGCGCTTTTTAAAGAAAGTTCAAAAAAAGTTGCAGCAGCCAAAATAAATTAATGTTAAAAATGTCAGGGCTAAGAGCCCAACTAAAGCAAACTCTATTCTCCATGATGGTGACTTAAAATGTTAACCTTTATCTCCAAAAGAACTTTAGTTGATGTTTTACAAAGAATAAATGTTTTAGTAATAAGTGTAGCTGGTGGGGTTGTTTAATCATCTGCTGATAATTTTAATGATTTAATCATTTGTTGACCTTCAGGTTATTTCATTACAAAGCTGTGACTGTTCATTACAAAGTTGTTTTTTTTTGTATGTTCTGTTCTTGTTTTTTCCCTTCAGTATTTCTTCATTTGTCCATCGCTAATCCTAAATTATCATTTAATTAGTCATTTAATTAATTCATTTAGTTCAGCTTTGCTCCATGTTTCTTAAACACTCAGTAGTGTGGACACTCGGAAGTGTTTAATTAAAACTGAGGTATTTACTCTGGGGTTTAAAGGGTTAAAGGTGTGAGAGGTAAAATCACGGTGTAAAAATGTATTTTAACAGTAATATAATGTTAATTTAAACTAGGTAGACTGTAAAAAACAGCAGATTGCTGGCAACCACAGCTGCCAGTAGTTTACCGTAAAATCAAGGGAAAAAAAACAGTATTTTACTGTAAAACCTAAAGCAAATTTCTTCTGTGTCACTGTTGTGGTGGAGAATAGAGCCAGTGTTTAAGTCAAAGATGAACAATGAACTGCTGATGTTATTCTGCATGTTTCTTTATTTAAAGACAGTAGCTGTTTAGTTGCTGATGCAGTAAGAATCTCTCTGGTAATTCCAGCTTTACATGTATGTGTGCTGCTGTGAAATTTAAGACATTTGGGTTAAACTTAACTTTTCTAATTAACTAAAATAAGTTGTTATTATAAATATGCTCATAAGCATATATAGCACATTACTTCATAAACTCATACAGCAGATGGCCAATTTGAGGCAGTCTTTTTTAGTGAACAAAATGAGCTCACTTGAGTATTGTGTATATCAATGTAGTCCATGTATTTTTACAGCAACATACTGTAAAATAACAGTACATTGCTGGCAACTGAAGCTGCCAACATTTTACTGTTAATTTACAGAGCAACAGCAAGATGCTGATAATTTAACAGTAACTTGCTGGTAACCATGCTGCCAGTAACTTACTGTTTTTTAACGGGACAATTTTTAACAGTTGTCTAAATCAGTGTGTAAAGTTAGTATTTAAATTTATCTCCAATTGAAATTCCAAACAAGAAAAATAAAACAAATAAATAAACAGGATTGAATTGGATACATAAGTTGTTGACTGGAAAGTGAACTTTCCACACCAGAATGGAGACAGATGGGAAATTGCTTTGCTTATGCAATGATTTGATAACATATAATGAAAATGGATTACCTGCTAAATAATTTATAGCAAGTCCAGTAACATGTATTAAGAAAGTAAATGAAAGTGGTGCATTTTCTGAATTATTATAGGCATTACAGGTTGAAGATAGAAATGGGACTGAATTCACAACTAAATTTTGACGCCACTGTGTCTCTGAGCAACCATTAATTGCTATTGGAAAAAAAAATCTGCTAAACAAATGCTAACAACACAGCTTTGTGTTCCATCATTTGCATTATTTGTTATAAAACAACATCTGTGAATTCTTATATCAGACGCAATGATTATTATTCTACTGGACGCAGAGACTAAAGTGCCTGAACAACAGCAAAAGTGATTTGCATACATTTATGCAAACTCTCTTCTGTCATTTAGCCTTGCCGATTCTCCATTACTGTGTTTGTTGCGTAGTTGTGAAAGGTTCAGGCTAGGCGTCGCTAGCTAACCTCTCCACCCATTCTTAAATTTGCTTCCATTAAAAATGCATTAGCCGTGGAAAAATCCTACTTAGTCCATTATCAAATGGGACTCGATGGATCCTCTGCCATGTATTTCAAACCATCCCACCCATGATAATAAATGAAAGCACAGATAAACAGCTCCCATTTATAACAGCGCCTCAAACAAATGGAGGGAAATCAAAGCTGCACATGTCAATTTGCTAGAGGGGTTTTTGCTCAGAAGCCATTGAAACACAAACGCCATGTGGTAGCTTAATGGCTAGGCATCTGGATTGCTAACACAAAGACTTCTTTACACCTGCTATTAGCATCAGTCAGTGATCTTATCTGTGCTGCGGTTAAATAAAGGTCTGAATGTTTTGTGATATGCTTATTCAAACCACATTTATAGGTTAAAACACATGTGACCACGGTGCATTTGTATGATAATCAATCAGTGTACTAAAATACGGGGGTAAAATGTTGAGCCAGATTCAATAAACAAGAGAGTAAATTTCCATAAGAGTACTGATTGGACTGGAAAGCTCTATTGACAATGCACAAATTAAAGAACACAGCTCGTGTCAGACATAACACATAAACCAGCACAAATCAGGTCATAAAGAGTTTTTGAAGGCCAAACGAGGGTTTATGTTGGTGGAAGATGTAAATACGGCCATTTATTGGTTAGGCGAAGCTTCATTTTGTATGTTGTGTAACCACTGTTGTGGGCTGTTCTCCTTTTGATATAGTGTATTTGAAAGCAAAACACTAGATTAGAACTATAGAAGTTTCACACTATAGAGGTCTCCTGATGAATCTGTTTCTAAGAAACTCTGTAAACATTAAAAGGGTCTGTTTATAAATTCTCATACATTGCCTACACAGTGCCCTCCAGACATTTGGAAAAGCTCCAGGTTTCAAAATGAGAGTTTGAACATAATATCTGAATAAATCCTCATCGTTTCATAGCATAAATGTATTAAAGTAACTCGCAATTACCCTTGAACACCAGCAATAATGATTTTTGATTATATGATAATGCAGAATACAGTATACTTCTTGGCTGCTGTGATGTCCTGATAACTGGACTAAGTTTAGCCCGGCTTGACTATATGAAGATTACTGGATGAGTACATGTTTATCACTTCACTGATTGGCAATCAAGGTAATTAAAAAAAAGATCCATCAGTTATTCACATTATCACACATTCACATTACACAATCACAATATCTTACACTCAAAAAATGACATTTGGTGTTTGTTTAAACTACACTATAAAACAATCCTAGTTGCCTTAAATTTTTAAGCTGAAACAAATTAAACTTATAGGTCTATTGAACTTATGTTATGTTAAACTGACTTAAAGAAGATTGCATAAATTATAAAATTAAGTTAATGATTAGCTTAGTTTAATAAATTACAATAACCCAAAAACATATGCAGTCAGGATTAATCGATCATATAGTTTTTTACAGTGTACTTAAGTAAAATGAGCTGAAACAACACAATTCGTGATGTTTTTGGGGGGACAACCTAATTTTTTGAAAGGCCAACTTATTTATTTTATGTTCAATACACTTAAAATCATCAAAACAACTAATAAGCTAACTTAATTCCTTGTATGTTACCCCAACTCAAATT